>NC_054483.1:100969530-101212030 GCF_017639515.1 Carcharodon carcharias
ACTCCTATCAGCCTGGATACTGTGAGAAATATTTACCCCTGTCAGCCTGTAGACCGTGTGAAAGATTTACCCCTATCAGCCTGGAGACTGTGTGAAATATATAGCCCTAACAGCCTAGGTACTGTGTGAAATATTTGCCACTATCAGCCTTGAGACTGTGTGAAATATTTACCCTATCAGCCTGGATATTGCGTGAAATATTTACCCCTATCATCCTGGATACGGTGTGAAATATTTTCCCGTATCCGCCTGGATACTGTGTGAAATATTTACTGCTATCAGCCTGGATACTGTGTGAAATATTTACCCCTGTCAGCCTGTAGACCGTGTGAAAGATTTACCCCTATCAGCCTGGACACTGTGTGAAATATTTACCCCTATCAGCCTGGATACATTGTGAAATATTTAACCCTAGCAGCCTGGAGACTGTGTGAAATATTTAACCCTATCATCCTGGATATATTGTGAAATATTTACCCCTATCAGCCTGGATACTGTGTGAAATACTTACCCCTATCAGCCTGGATACATTGTGAAATATTTACCCCGATCAGCCTGGAGACTGTGTGAAATATTTAACCCTATCAGCCTGGATACTGTGTGAAATATTTACCCCTATCAGCCTGGATACGGTGTGGAATATTTCCCCGTATCAGCATGGAGACTGTGTGGAAAATTTACCCCGATCAGCCGGGAGACTGTGTGAAAAATTTACCCCTATCAGCCTGGAGACTGTTTGAAATATTTAAACCTATCATCCTGGATACAGTCTGAAAAGTTTCCCCGATCAGCTTGGAGACTGTGTGAAATATTTAACCCTATCAGCCTGGGGAATCTATGAAATATGTACCCCAACCGGCTGGATACTCTGTGAAGTATTTCCCCTATCGGAATGGAGACTGTGTGAAATACTTACACATATCAGCCTGGAGACTGTGTGTAATATTTACCCCTATTAACCTGGATACTGTGTGAAATATATACCCCTATCATCCTGGATATGATGTGAAATATCTATCCCTATCAGCCTGGGGACGTGTGAAATATTTACCCCTATCAGCCTAGGTAGTGTGTTAAATATTTACCCCTATCAGCCTGGAGACTGTGTGTAATATTTGCCCATATCAGCCTGGAGACTGTGTGAAAAAATTACCCCTATCAGCCTGGATACTGTGTGAAATACTTACCCGATCAGCCTGGAGAACGTGTGAATATTCGACCCCTATCGGCCTGGACATTGTGTGAAATAATTACTCCTATCAGCCTGGATACTGTGTAAAATATTTACCCCTATCAGCCTCGTTACTGTGGGAAATATTTACCCCTATCAGCCTGGAGACTCTATGAAATATTTAACCCTATCTTCCTGCAGACTGTGTGAAATATGTACCCCAACTGCCTGGATACTGTATGAAATATCTATCCCTATCAGCCTGGAGACTGTGTGAAATATTTACCCCTATCAGCCTGGATACTGTGTGAAATATTTACCCCTATCAGCCTGAAGACTGTGTGAAATATTATCCGCTATCAGCCTAGGTACTGTGTGAAATATTTACCCCTATCTGCCGGAAGACTGTTTGAAATATTTACCCCTATCAGCCTAGGTACTGTGTGAAATATTTAGCCCTATCAGTGTGGTGCCTGTGTGAAATATTTACCCCTATCAAGCTGGACACTGTGTGAAATATTAAGCCCTATATGACTGGACATTGTGTGAAATATTTACCCCTATCAGCCTGGACAATGTGTGAAATATTTACGCCTATCAGTCTAGACACTGTGTGCAATATTTACACCTATCAAACTGGAGACTGTGTGAAATATTCACCCCTATCATCCTGGATATTATGCGTAATATTTACCGCTAACAGCCTGGATACTGTGTGAAATATTTACCCCTATCAGCCTGGATACATTGTGAAATATTTACCCCTATTAGCCTGGAGACTGTGTGAAATATATAGCCCTAACAGCCTAGGTACTGTGTGAAATATTTGCCACTATCAGCCTTGAGACTGTGTGAAATATTTACCCTATCAGCCTGGATATTGCGTGAAATATTTACCCCTATCAGCCTGGATACGGTGTGAAATATTTACCCGTATCCGCCTGGATACTGTGTGAAATATTTACTGCTATCAGCCTGGATACTGTGTGAAATATTAACCCTGTCAGCCTGTAGACCGTGTGAAAGATTTACCCCTATCAGCCTGGACACTGTGTGAAATATTTAGCCCTTTATGACTGGACATTGTGTGAAATATTTACCCTTATCAGCCTGGATGCTGTGTGAAATATTTAGCCCTATATGACTGGACATTGTCTGAAATGTTTACCCCTATCAGTCTGGACACTGTGTGTAATATTTACCCCTATCAGTGTGGAGACTGTGAAATATTTATCCCTATCATCCTGGACACATTGTGAAATATTTACCCCTATTAGCCTGGAGACTGTGTGAAATACTTACCCTATCAGCCTGGAGAATGTCTGAATATTCTACCCCTATCGGCCTGGACATTGTGGGAAATAATTACTCCTATCAGCCTGGATACTATGTGAAATATTTACCCCTATCAGCCTCGTTACTGTGGGAAATATTTACCCCTATCAGCCTGGAGACTCTATGAAATATTTAACCCTATCTTCCTGCAGACTGTGTGAAATAGGTACCCCAACTGCCTAGATACTGTATGAAATATCTATCCCTATCAGCCTGGAGACTGTGTGAAATATTTACCCCTATCAGCCTGGATACTGTGTGAAATATTTACCCCTATCAGCCTGAAGACTGTGTGAAATATTATCCGCTATCAGCCTAGGTATGGGGGAAATATTTACCCCTATCTGCCGGAAGACTGTTTGAAATATTTACCCCTATCAGCCTAGGTACTGTGTGAAATATTTAGCCCTATCAGTGTGGTGCCTGTGTGAAATATTTACCCCTATCAAGCTGGACACTGTGTGAAATATTAAGCCCTATATGACTGGACATTGTGTGAAATATTTACCCCTATCAGCCTGGACACTGTGTGAAATATTTACGCCTATCAGTCTAGACACTGTGTGCAATATTTACACCTATCAAACGGGAGACTGTGTGAAATATTCACCCCTTTCATCCTGGATATTATGCGTAATATTTACCGCTAACAGCCTGGATACTGTGTGAAATATTTACCCCTATCAGCCTGGAGACTGTGTTAAATATTTACCCCTATCAGCCTGGAGACTGTGTGAAATATATAGCCCTAACAGCCTAGGTACTGTGTGAAATATTTGCCACTATCAGCCTTGAGACTGTGTGAAATATTTACCCTATCAGCCTGGATATTGCGTGAAATATTTGCCCCTATCAGCCTGGATACGGTGTGAAATATTTACCCGTATCCGCCTGGATACTGTGTGAAATATTTACTGCTATCAGCCTGGATACTGTGTGAAATATTAACCCTGTCAGCCTGTAGACTGTGTGAAAGATTTACCCCTATCAGCCTGGACACTGTGTGAAATATTTAGCCCTTTATGACTGGATATTGTGTGAAATATTTACCCTTATCAGCCTGGATGCTGTGTGAAATATTTAGCCCTATATGACTGGACATTGTCTGAAATGTTTACCCCTATCAGTCTGGACACTGTGTGTAATATTTACCCCTATCAGTGTGGAGACTGTGAAATATTTATCCCTATCATCCTGGACACAGTGTGAAATATTTACCCCTATCAGCCTGGAGACTGTGTGAAATATTTACCCCTATCAGTCTGGATACTGTGTGAAATATTTACCTCTATCAGCCTGGAGACTATGTGAAATATTTACACCAAACTGCCTGGATATTGTTTGATATATTCACGCTCATCAGCTTGGATACAGTGTGAAATATTTACCCCTATCTGCCTGGTGACTGTGTGAAAAATTTACCCCTATCAACCTGGATACTGTGTGAAATATTTACCCCTATCAGCCTGGATACATTGTGAAATATTTAACCCTAGCAGCCTGGAGACTGTGAAATATTTAACCCTATCATCCTGGATATATTGTGAAATATTTACCCCTATCAGCCTGGATACATTTTGAAATATTTACCCTTATCAGCCTGGAGACAGTGTCAAATATTTAACCCTATCAGCCTGGATACTGTGTGAAATATTTACCCCTATCAGCCTGGATACGGTGTGGAATATTTCCCCGTATCAGCATGGAGACTGTGTGGAAAATTTACCCCGATCAGCCGGGAGACTGTGTGAAAAATTTACCCCTATCAGCCTGGAGACTGTTTGAAATATTTAAACCTATCATCCTGGATACAGTCTGAAAATTTTCCCCGATCAGGTTGGAGACTGTGTGAAATATTTAACCCTATCAGCCTGGGGAAACTGTGAAATATGTACCCCAACCGCCTGGATACTCTGTGAAGTATTTCCCCTATCGGAATGGAGACTGTGTGAAATATTTACACATATCAGCCTGGAGACTGTGTGTAATATTTACCCCTATTAACCTGGATACTGTGTGAAATATATACCCCTATCATCCTGGATATGATGTGAAATATCTATCCCTATCAGCCTGGGGACGTGTGAAATATTTACCCCTATCAGCCTAGGTAGTGTGTAATATTTGCCCATATCAGCCTGGAGACTGTGTGAAAAAATTACCCCTATCAGCCTGGATACTGTGTGAAATACTTACCCTATCAGCCTGGAGAACGTGTGAATATTCGACCCCTATCGGCCTGGACATTGTGTGAAATAATTACTCCGATCAGCCTGGATACTGTGTAAAATATTTACCGCTATCAGCCTCGTTACTGTGGGAAATATTTACCCCTATCAGCCTGGAGACTCTATGAAATATTTAACCCTATCTTCCTGCAGACTGTGTGAAATATGTACCCCAACTGCCTGGATACTGTACGAAATATCTATCCCTATCAGCCTGGAGACTGTGTGAAATATTGACCCCTATCAGCCTGGATACTGTGTGAAATATTTACCCCTATCAGCCTGAAGACTGTGTGAAATATTATCCGCTATCAGCCTAGGTACTGTGTGAAATATTTACCCCTATCTGCCGGAAGACTGTTTGAAATATTTACCCCTATCAGCCTAGGTACAGTGTGAAATATTTAGCCCTATCAGTGTGGTGCCTGTGTGAAATATTTACCCCTGTCAAGATGGACACTGTGTGAAATATTAAGCCCTATATGACTGGACATTGTGTGAAATATTTACCCCTATCAGCCTGGACACTGTGTGAAATATTTACGCCTATCAGTCCAGACACTGTGTGCAATATTTACACCTATCAAACTGGAGACTGTGTGAAATATTCATCCCTATCATCCTGGATATTATGCGTAATATTTACCGCTAACAGCCTGGATACTGTGTGAAATATTTACCCCTATCAGCCTGGATACATTGTGAAATATTTACCCCTATCAGCCTGGAGACTGTGTGAAATATATAGCCCTAACAGCCTAGGTACTGTGTGAAATATTTGCCACTATCAGCCTTGAGACTGTGTGAAATATTTACCCTATCAGCCTGGATATTGCGTGAAATATTTACCCCTATCATCCTGGATACGGTGTGAAATATTTTCCCGTATCCGCCTGGATACTGTGTGAAATATTTACTGCTATCAGCCTGGATACTGTGTGAAATATTTACCCCTGTCAGCCTGTAGACTGTGTGAAAGATTTACCCCTATCAGCCTGGACACTGTGTGAAATATTTACCCCTATCAGCCTGGATACATTGCGAAATATTTAACCCTAGCAGCCTGGAGACTGTGTGAAATATTTAACCCTATCATCCTGGATATATTGTGAAATATTTACCCCTATCAGCCTGGATACATTGTGAAATATTTACCCCGATCAGCCTGGAGACTGTGTGAAATATTTAACCCTATCAGCCTGGATACTGTGTGAAATATTTACCCCTATCAGCCTGGATACGGTGTGGAATATTTCCCCGTATCAGCATGGAGACTGTGTGGAAAATTTACCCCGATCAGCCGGGAGACTGTGTGAAAAATTTACCCCTATCAGCCTGGAGACTGTTTGAAATATTTAAACCTATCATCCTGGATACAGTCTGAAAAGTTTCCCCGATCAGCTTGGAGACTGTGTGAAATATTTAACCCTATCAGCCTGGGGAATCTATGAAATATGTACCCCAACCGCCTGGATACTCTGTGAAGTATTTCCCCTATCGGAATGGAGACTGTGTGAAATACTTACACATATCAGCCTGGAGACTGTGTGTAATATTTACCCCTATTAACCTGGATACTGTGTGAAATATATACCCCTATCATCCTGGATATGATGTGAAATATCTATCCCTATCAGCCTGGGGACGTGTGAAATATTTACCCCTATCAGCCTAGGTAGTGTGTTAAATATTTACCCCTATCAGCCTGGAGACTGTGTGTAATATTTGCCCATATCAGCCTGGAGACTGTGTGAAAAAATTACCCCTATCAGCCTGGATACTGTGTGAAATACTTACGCGATCAGCCTGGAGAACGTGTGAATATTCGACCCCTATCGGCCTGGACATTGTGTGAAATAATTACTCCTATCAGCCTGGATACTGTGTAAAATATTTACCCCTATCAGCCTCGTTACTGTGGGAAATATTTACCCCTATCATCCTGGAGACTCTATGAAATATTTAACCCTATCTTCCTGCAGACTGTGTGAAATATGTACCCCAACTGCCTGGATACTGTATGAAATATCTATCCCTATCAGCCTGGAGACTGTGTGAAATATTTACCCCTATCAGCCTGGATACTGTGTGAAATATTTACCCCTATCAGCCTGAAGACTGTGTGAAATATTATCCGTTATCAGCCTAGGTACTGTGTGAAATATTTACTCCTATCAGCCTGGATACTGTGAGAAATATTTACCCCTGTCAGCCTGTAGACCGTGTGAAAGATTTACCCCTATCAGCCTGGAGACTGTGTGAAATATATAGCCCTAACAGCCTAGGTACTGTGTGAAATATTTGCCACTATCAGCCTTGAGACTGTGTGAAATATTTACCCTATCAGCCTGGATATTGCGTGAAATATTTACCCCTATCATCCTGGATACGGTGTGAAATATTTTCCCGTATCCGCCTGGATACTGTGTGAAATATTTACTGCTATCAGCCTGGATACTGTGTGAAATATTTACCCCTGTCAGCCTGTAGACCGTGTGAAAGATTTACCCCTATCAGCCTGGACACTGTGTGAAATATTTACCCCTATCAGCCTGGATACATTGTGAAATATTTAACCCTAGCAGCCTGGAGACTGTGTGAAATATTTAACCCTATCATCCTGGATATATTGTGAAATATTTACCCCTATCAGCCTGGATACTGTGTGAAATACTTACCCCTATCAGCCTGGATACATTGTGAAATATTTACCCCGATCAGCCTGGAGACTGTGTGAAATATTTAACCCTATCAGCCTGGATACTGTGTGAAATATTTACCCCTATCAGCCTGGATACGGTGTGGAATATTTCCCCGTATCAGCATGGAGACTGTTTGGAAATTTAACCCCGATCAGCCTGGATACTGTGGGAAATATTTACCCCTATCAGCCTGGAGACTCTATGAAATATTTAACCCTATCTTCCTGCAGACTGTGTGAAATATGTACCCCAACTGCCTGGATACTGTATGAAATATCTATCCCTATCAGCCTGGAGACTGTGTGAAATATTTACCCCTATCAGCCTGGATACTGTGTGAAATATTTACCCCTATCAGCCTGAAGACTGTGTGAAATATTATCCGCTATCAGCCTAGGTACTGTGTGAAATATTTACCCCTATCTGCCGGAAGACTGTTTGAAATATTTACCCCTATCAGCCTAGGTACTGTGTGAAATATTTAGCCCTATCAGGGTGGTGCCTGTGTGAAATATTTACCCCTATCAAGCTGGACACTTTGTGAAATATTAAGCCCTATATGACTGGACATTGTGTGAAATATTTACCCCTATCAGCCTGGACAATGTGTGAAATATTTACGCCTATCAGTCTAGACACTGTGTGCAATATTTACACCTATCAAACTGGAGACTGTGTGAAATATTCACCCCTATCATCCTGGATATTATGCGTAATATTTACCGCTAACAGCCTGGATACTGTGTGAAATATTTACCCCTATCAGCCTGGATACATTGTGAAATATTTACCCCTATCAGCCTGGAGACTGTGTGAAATATATAGCCCTAACAGCCTAGGTACTGTGTGAAATATTTGCCACTATCAGCCTTGAGACTGTGTGAAATATTTACCCTATCAGCCTGGATATTGCGTGAAATATTTACCCCTATCAGCCTGGATACGGTGTGAAATATTTACCCGTATCAGCCTGGATACTGTGTGAAATATTAACCCTGTCAGCCTGTAGACCGTGTGAAAGATTTACCCCTATCAGCCTGGACACTGTGTGAAATATTTAGCCCTTTATGACTGGACATTGTGTGAAATATTTACCCTTATCAGCCTGGATGCTGTGTGAAATATTTAGCCCTATATGACTGGACATTGTCTGAAATGTTTACCCCTATCAGTCTGGACACTGTGTGTAATATTTACCCCTATCAGTGTGGAGACTGTGAAATATTTATCCCTATCATCCTGGACACATTGTGAAATATTTACCCCTATCAGCCTGGAGACTGTTTGAAATATTTACCCCTATCAGTCTGGATACTGTGTGAAATATTTAGCTCTATCAGCCTGGATACTATGTGAAATATTTACACCAAACTGCCTGGATATTGTTTGATATATTCACCCTCATCAGCTTGGATACAGTGTGAAATATTTACCCCTATCTGCCTGGTGACTGTGTGAAAAATTTACCCCTATCAACCTGGATACTGTGTGAAATATTTACCCCTATCAGCCTGGATACATTGTGAAATATTTAACCCTAGCAGCCTGGAGACTGTGAAATATTTAACCCTATCATCCTGGATATATTGTGAAATATTTACCCCTATCAGCCTGGATACATTGTGAAATATTTACCCCTATCAGCCTGGAGACTGTGTCAAATATTTAACCCTATCAGCCTGGATACTGTGTGAAATATTTACCCCTATCAGCCTGGATACGGTGTGGAATATTTCCCCGTATCAGCCTGGAGACTGTGTGGAAAATTTACCCCGATCAGCCGGGAGACTGTGTGAAAAATTTACCCCTATCAGCCTGGAGACTGTTTGAAATATTTAAACCTATCATCCTGGATACAGTCTGAAAAGTTTCCCCGATCAGCTTGGAGACTGTGTGAAATATTTAACCCTATCAGCCTGGGGAATCTGTGAAATATGTACCCCAACCGCCTGGATACTCTGTGAAGTATTTCCCCTATCGGAATGGAGACTGTGTGAAATACTTACACATATCAGCCTGGAGACTGTGTGTAATATTTACCCCTATTAACCTGGATACTGTGTGAAATATATACCCCTATCATCCTGGATATGATGTGAAATATCTATCCCTATCAGCCTGGGGACGTGTGAAATATTTACCCCTATCAGCCTAGGTAGTGTGTTAAATATTTACCCCTATCAGCCTGGAGACTGTGTGTAATATTTGCCCATATCAGCCTGGAGACTGTGTGAAAAAATTACCCCTATCAGCCTGGATACTGTGTGAAATACTTACCCTATCAGCCTGGAGAACGTGTGAATATTCGACCCCTATCGGCCTGGACATTGTGTGAAATAATTACTCCTATCAGCCTGGATACTGTGTAAAATATTTACCCCTATCAGCCTCGTTACTGTGGGAAATATTTACCCCTATCAGCCTGGAGACTCTATGAAATATTTAACCCTATCTTCCTGCAGACTGTGTGAAATATGTACCCCAACTGCCTGGATACTGTACGAAATATCTATCCCTATCAGCCTGGAGACTGTGTGAAATATTTACCCCTATCAGCCTGGATACTGTGTGAAATATTTACCCCTATCAGCCTGAAGACTGTGTGAAATATTATCCGCTATCAGCCTAGGTACTGTGTGAAATATTTACCCCTATCTGCTGGAAGACTGTTTGAAATATTTACCCCTATCAGCCTAGGTACTGTGTGAAATATTTAGCCTTATCAGTGTGGTGCCTGTGTGAAATATTTACCCCTATCAAGATGGACACTGTGTGAAATATTAAGTCCTATATGACTGGACATTGTGTGAAATATTTACCCCTATCAGCCTGGACACTGTGTGAAATATTTACGCCTATCAGTCCAGACACTGTGTGCAATATTTACACCTATCGAACTGGAGACTGTGTGAAATATTCATCCCTATCATCCTGGATATTATGCGTAATATTTACCGCTAACAGCCTGGATACTGTGTGAAATATTTACCCCTATCAGCCTGGATACATTGTGAAATATTTACCCCTATCAGCCTGGAGACTGTGTGAAATATATAGCCCTAACAGCCTAGGTACTGTGTGAAATATTTGCCACTATCAGCCTTGAGACTGTGTGAAATATTTACCCTATCAGCCTGGATATTGCGTGAAATATTTACCCCTATCATCCTGGATACGGTGTGAAATATTTTCCCGTATCCGCCTGGATACTGTGTGAAATATTTACTCCTATCAGCCTGGATACTGTGTGAAATATTTACCCCTGTCAGCCTGTAGACCGTGTGAAAGATTTACCCCTATCAGCCTGGACACTGTGTGAAATATTTACCCCCATCAGCCTGGATACATTGTGAAATATTTAACCCTAGCAGCCTGGAGACTGTGTGAAATATTTAACCCTATCATCCTGGATATATTGTGAAATATTTACCCCTATCAGCCTGGATACTGTGTGAAATACTTACCCCTATCAGCCTGGATACATTGTGAAATATTTACCCCGATCAGCCTGGAGACTGTGTGAAATATTTAACCCTATCAGCCTGGATACTGTGTGAAATATTTACCCCTATCAGCCTGGATACGGTGTGGAATATTTCCCCGTATCAGCATGGAGACTGTGTGGAAAATTTACCCCGATCAGCCGGGAGACTGTGTGAAAAATTTACCCCTATCAGCCTGGAGACTGTTTGAAATATTTAAACCTATCATCCTGGATACAGTCTGAAAAGTTTCCCCGATCAGCTTGGAGACTGTGTGAAATATTTAACCCTATCAGCCTGGGGAATCTATGAAATATGTACCCCAACCGCCTGGATACTCTGTGAAGTATTTCCCCTATCGGAATGGAGACTGTGTGAAATACTTACACATATCAGCCTGGAGACTGTGTGTAATATTTACCCCTATTAACCTGGATACTGTGTGAAATATATACCCCTATCATCCTGGATATGATGTGAAATATCTATCCCTATCAGCCTGGGGAAGTGTGAAATATTTACCCCTATCAGCCTAGGTAGTGTGTTAAATATTTACCCCTATCAGCCTGGAGACTGTGTGTAATATTTGCCCATATCAGCCTGGAGACTGTGTGAAAAAATTACCCCTATCAGCCTGGACACTGTGTGAAATACTTACCCGATCAGCCTGGAGAACGTGTGAATATTCGACCCCTATCGGCCTGGACATTGTGTGAAATAATTACTCCTATCAGCCTGGATACTGTGTAAAATATTTACCCCTATCAGCCTCGTTACTGTGGGAAATATTTACCCCTATCAGCCTGGAGACTCTATGAAATATTTAACCCTATCTTCCTGCAGACTGTGTGAAATATGTAGCCCAACTGCCTGGATACTGTATGAAATATCTATCCCTATCAGCCTGGAGACTGTGTGAAATATTTACCCCTATCAGCCTGGATACTGTGTGAAATATTTACCCCTATCAGCCTGAAGACTGTGTGAAATAATATCCGCTATCAGCCTAGGTACTGTGTGAAATATTTACTCCTATCAGCCTGGATACTGTGAGAAATATTTACCCCTGTCAGCCTGTAGACCGTGTGAAAGATTTACCCCTATCAGCCTGGAGACTGTGTGAAATATATAGCCCTAACAGCCTAGGTACTGTGTGAAATATTTGCCACTATCAGCCTTGAGACTGTGTGAAATATTTACCCTATCAGCCTGGATATTGCGTGAAATATTTACCCCTATCATCCTGGATACGGTGTGAAATATTTTCCCGTATCCGCCTGGATACTGTGTGAAATATTTACTGCTATCAGCCTGGATACTGTGTGAAATATTTACCCCTGTCAGCCTGTAGACCGTGTGAAAGATTTACCCCTATCAGCCTGGACACTGTGTGAAATATTTACCCCTATCAGCCTGGATACATTGTGAAATATTTAACCCTAGCAGCCTGGAGACTGTGTGAAATATTTAACCCTATCATCCTGGATATATTGTGAAATATTTACCCCTATCAGCCTGGATACTGTGTGAAATACTTACCCCTATCAGCCTGGATACATTGTGAAATATTTACCCCGATCAGCCTGGAGACTGTGTGAAATATTTAACCCTATCAGCCTGGATACTGTGTGAAATATTTACCCCTATCAGCCTGGATACGGTGTGGAATATTTCCCCGTATCAGCATGGAGACTGTGTGGAAAATTTACCCCGATCAGCTGGGAGACTGTGTGAAAAATTTACCCCTATCAGCCTGGAGACTGTTTGAAATATTTAAACCTATCATCCTGGATACAGTCTGAAAAGTTTCCCCGATCAGCTTGGAGACTGTGTGAAATATTTAACCCTATCAGCCTGGGGAATCTATGAAATATGTACCCCAACCGCCTGGATACTCTGTGAAGTATTTCCCCTATCGGAATGGAGTCTGTGTGAAATACTTACACATATCAGCCTGGAGACTGTGTGTAATATTTACCCCTATTAACCTGGATACTGTGTGAAATATATACCCCTATCATCCTGGATATGATGTGAAATATCTATCCCTATCAGCCTGGGGACATGTGAAATATTTACCGCTATCAGCCTAGGTAGTGTGTTAAATATTTACCCCTATCAGCCTGGAGACTGTGTGTAATATTTGCCCATATCAGCCTGGAGACTGTGTGAAAAAATTACCCCTATCAGCCTGGATACTGTGTGAAATACTTACCCGATCAGCCTGGAGAACGTGTGAATATTCGACCCCTATCGGCCTGGACATTGTGTGAAATAATTACTCCTATCAGCCTGGATACTGTGTAAAATATTTACCCCTATCAGCCTCGTTACTGTGGGAAATATTTACCCCTATCATCCTGGAGACTCTATGAAATATTTAACCCTATCTTCCTGCAGACTGTGTGAAATATGTACCCCAACTGCCTGGATACTGTATGAAATATCTATCCCTATCAGCCTGGAGACTGTGTGAAATATTTACCCCTATCAGCCTGGATACTGTGTGAAATATTTACCCCTATCAGCCTGAAGACTGTGTGAAATATTATCCGCTATCAGCCTAGGTACTGTGTGAAATATTTAGCCCTATCAGTGTGGTGCCTGTGTGAAATATTTACCCCTATCAAGCTGGACACTGTGTGAAATATTAAGCCCTATATGACTGGACATTGTGTGAAATATTTACCCCTATCAGCCTGGACAATGTGTGAAATATTTACGCCTATCAGTCTAGACACTGTGTGCAATATTTACACCTATCAAACTGGAGACTGTGTGAAATATTTAACCCTATCAGCCTGGATACTGTGTGAAACATTTACCCCTATCAGCCTGGATACGGTGTGGAATATTTCCCCGTATCAGCATGGAGACTGTGTGGAAAATTTAAACCGATCAGCCGGGAGACTGTGTGAAAAATTTACCCATATCAGCCTGGAGACTGTTTGAAATATTTAAACCTATCATCCTGGATACAGTCTGAAAAGTTTCCCCGATCAGCTTGGAGATTGTGTGAAATATTTAACCCTATCAGCCTGGGGAATCTGTGAAATATGTACCGCAACCGCCTGGATACTCTGTGAAGTATTTCCCCTATCGGAATGGAGACTGTGTGAAATACTTACACATATCAGCCTGGATACTGTGTGTAATATTTACCCCTATTAACCTGGATACTGTGTGAAATATATACCCCTATCATCCTGGATATGATGTGAAATATCTATTCCTATCAGCCTGGGGACGTGTGAAATATTTACCGCTATCAGCCTAGGTAGTGTGTTAAATATTTACCCCTATCAGCCTGGAGACTGTGTGTAATATTTGCCCATATCAGCCTGGAGACTGTGTGAAAAAATTACCCCTATCAGCCTGGATACTGTGTGAAATACTTACCCTATCAGCCTGGAGAACGTGTGAATATTCGACCCCTATCGGCCTGGACATTGTGTGAAATAATTACTCCTATCAGCCTGGATACTGTGTAAAATATTTACCCCTATCAGCCTCGTTACTGTGGGAAATATTTACCCCTATCAGCCTGGAGACTCTATGAAATATTTAACCCTATCTTCCTGCAGACTGTGTGAAATATGTACCCCAACTGCCTGGATACTGTATGAAATATCTATCCCTATCAGCCTGGAGACTGTGTGAAATATTTACCCCTATCAGCCTGGATACTGTGTGAAATATTTACCCCTATCAGCCTGAAGACTGTGTGAAATATTATCCGCTATCAGCCTAGGTACTGTGTGAAATATTTACCCCTATCTGCCGGAAGACTGTTTGAAATATTTACCCCTATCAGCCTAGGTACTGTGTGAAATATTTAGCCCTATCAGTGTGGTGCCTGTGTGAAATATTTACCCCTATCAAGCTGGACACTGTGTGAAATATTAAGCCCTATATGACTGGACATTGTGTGAAATATTTACCCCTATCAGCCTGGACAATGTGTGAAATATTTACGCCTAACAGTCTAGACACTGTGTGCAATATTTACACCTATCAAACTGGAGACTGTGTGAAATATTCACCCCTATCATCCTGGATATTATGCGTAATATTTACCGCTAACAGCCTGGATACTGTGTGAAATATTTACCCCTATCAACCTGGATACATTGTGAAATATTTACCCCTATCAGCCTGGAGACTGTGTGAAATATATAGCCCTAACAGCCTAGGTACTGTGTGAAATATTTGCCACTATCAGCCTTGAGACTGTGTGAAATATTTACCCTATCAGCCTGGATATTGCGTGAAATATTTACCCCTATCAGCCTGGATACGGTGTGAAATATTTACCCGTATCCGCCTGGATACTGTGTGAAATATTTACTCCTATCAGCCTGGATACTGTGAGAAATATTTACCCCTGTCAGCCTGTAGACCGTGTGAAAGATTTACCCCTATTAGCCTGGACACTGTGTGAAATATTTAGCCCTTTATGACTGGACATTGTGTGAAATATTTACCCTTATCAGCCTGGATGCTGTGTGAAATATTTAGCCCTATATGACTGGAAATTGTCGGAAATGTTTACCCCTATCAGTCTGGTCACTGTGTGTAATATTTACCCCTATCAGTGTGGAGACTGTGTGAAATATTTATCCCTATCATCCTGGACACAGTGTGAAATATTTACCCCTATCAGCCTGGAGACTGTGTGAAATATTTACCCCTATCAGTCTGGATACTGTGTGAAATATTTACCTCTATCAGCCTGGATACTATGTGAAATACTTACACCTAACTGCCTGGATATTGTTTGATATATTCACCCTCATCAGCTTGGATACAGTGTGAAATATTTACCCCTATCAGCCTGGAGACTCTATGAAATATTTAACCCTATCTTCCTGGAGACTGTGTGAAATATGTACCCCAACTGCCTGGATACTGTATGAAATATCTATCCCTATCAGCCTGGACACTGTGTGAAATATTTACCCCTATCATCCTGGATACATTGTGAAATATTTACCCCGATCAGCCTGGAGACTGTGTGAAATATTTAACCCTATCATCCTGGATATATTGTGAAATATTTACCCCTATCAGCCTGGATACTGTGTGAAATATTTACCCCTATCAGCCTGCATACATTGTGAAATATTTACCCCTATCAGCCTGGAGACTGTGTCAAATATTTAACCCTATCAGCCTGGATACTGTGTGAAATATTTACACCTATCAGCCTGGATACGGTGTGGAATATTTACCCTTATCAGCATGGAGACTGTGTGGAAAATCTACCCCGATCAGCCGGGATACTGTGTGAAAAATTTACCCCTATCAGCCTCGAGACTGTGTGAAATATTTACCCCTATCAGCCTGAAGACTGTGTGAAATATTATCCGCTATTAGCCTAGGTACTGTGTGAAATATTTACCCCTATCTGCCGGAAGACTGTTTGAAATATTTACCCCTATCAGCCTAGGTACTGTGTGAAATATTTAGCCCTATCAGTGTGGTGCCTGTGTGAAATATTTACCCCTATCAAGCTGGACACTGTGTGAAATATTAAGCCCTATATGACTGGACATTGTGTGAAATATTTACCCCTATCAGCCTGGACACTGTGTGAAATATTTACCCCTATCAGTCTAGACACTGTGTGCAATATTTACACCTATCAAACTGGAGACTGTGTGAAATATTCACCCCTATCATCCTGGATATTATGCGTAATATTTACCGCTAACAGCCTGGATACTGTGTGAAATATTTACCCCTATCAGCCTGGATACATTGTGAAATATTTACCCCTATTAGCCTGGAGACTGTGTTAAATATTTACCCCTATCAGCCTGGAGACTGTGTGAAATATATAGCCCTAACAGCCGAGGTACTGTGTGAAATATATGCCACTATCAGCCTTGAGACTGTGTGAAATATTTACCCTATCAGCCTGGATACGGTGTGAAATATTTACCCGTATTCGCCTGGATACTGTGTGAAATATTTACTCCTATCAGCCTGGATACTGTGTGAAATATATACCCCTGTCAGCCTGTAGACCGTGTGAAAGATTTACCCCTATCAGCCTGGAAACTGTGTGAGTTATTTAGCCCTTTATGACTGGACACTGTGTGTAATATTTACCCCTATCAGTGTGGAGACTGTGTGAAATATTTATCCCTATCATCCTGGACACAGTGTGAAATATATACCCCTATCAGCCTGGATACTGTGTGAAATATTTACCCCTATCAGCCTGGATACGGTGTGGAATACTTACCCGTATCAGCATGGAGACTGTGTGGAAAATCTTCCCCGATCAGCCGGGATACTGTGTGAAAAATTTACCCCTATCAGCCTGGAGACTGTTTGAAATATTTAAACCTATCATCCTGGATACAGTCTGAAAATTTACCCCGATCAGCTTGGAGATTGTGTGAAATATTTAACCCTATCAGCCTGGGGAATCTTTGAAATATGTACCCCAACCGACTGGATACTTTGTGAAGTATTTCCCCTATCGGAATGGAGACTGTGTGAAATATTTACACATATCAGCCTGGAGACTGTGTGTAATATTTACCCCTATTAACCTGGATACTGTGTGAAATATTTACCCCTATCAGCCTAGGTAGTGTGTTAAATATTTACCCCTATCAGCCTGGAGACTGTGTGAAAAAATTACCCCTATCAGCCTGGAGACTGTGTGAAATACTTACCCTATCAGCCTGGAGAACGTGTGAATATTCTACACCTATCAGCCTGGATACTGTGTGAAATATTTACCCCTATCAGCCTGGATACATTGTGAAATATTTACCCCTATCAGCCTGGAGACTGTGTGAAATATTTAACCCTATCATCCTGGATATATTGTGAAATATTTACCCCTATCAGCCTGGATACTGTGTGAAATATTTACCCCTATCAGCCTGGATACATTGTGAAATATTTACCCCTATCAGCCTGGAGACTGTGTCAAATATTTAACCCTATCAGCCTGGATACTGTGTGAAATATTTACCCCTATCAGCCTGGATACGGTGTGGAATATTTACCCGTATCAGCATGGAGACTGTTTGGAAAATCTACCCCGATCAGCCGGATACTGTGTGAAAAATTTACCCCTATCAGCCTGGCGACTGTTTGAAATATTTAAACCTATCATCCTGGATACAGTCTGAAAATTTACCCCGATCAGCTTGGAGATTGTGTGAAATATTTAACCCTATCAGCCTGGGGAATCTGTGAAATATGTACCCCAACCGCCTGGATACTTTGTGAAGTATTTCCCCTATCGGAATGGAGACTGTGTGAAATATTTACACATATCAGCCTGGAGACTGTGTGTAATATTTACCCCTATTAACCTGGATACTGTGTGAAATATTTACCCCTATCAGCCTAGGTAGTGTGTTAAATATTTACCCCTATCAGCCTGGAGACTGTGTGAAAAAATTACCCCTATCAGCCTGGAGACTGTGTGAAATACTTACCCTATCAGCCTGGAGAACGTGTGAATATTCTACCCCTATCAGCCTGGATACTGTGTGAAATATTTACCCCTATCAGCCTGGATACATTGTGAAATATTTACCCCTATCAGCCTGGAGACTGTGTGAAATATTTAACCCTATCATCCTGGATATATTGTGAAATATTTACCCCTATCAGCCTGGATACTGTGTGAAATATTTACCCCTATCAGCCTGGATACATTGTGAAATATTTACCCCTATCAGCCTGGAGACTGTGTCAAATATTTAACCCTATCAGCCTGGATACTGTGTGAAATATTTACCCCTATCAGCCTGGATACGGTGTGGAATATTTACCCGTATCAGCATGGAGACTGTGTGGAAAATCTACCCCGATCAGCCGGATACTGTGTGAAAAATTTACCCCTATCAGCCTGGAGACTGTTTGAAATATTTGAACCTATCATCCTGGATACAGTCTGAAAATTTACCCCGATCAGCTTGGAGATTGTGTGAAATATTTAACCCTATCAGCCTGGGGAATCTGTGAAATATGTACCCCAACCGCCTGGATACTTTGTGAAGTATTTCCCCTATCGGAATGGAGACTGTGAAATATTTACACATATCAGCCTGGAGACTGTGTGTAATATTTACCCCTATTAACCTGGATACTGTGTGAAATATTTACCCCTATCAGCCTAGGTAGTGTGTTAAATATTTACCCCTATCAGCCTGGAGACTGTGTGAAAAAATTACCCCTATCAGCCTGGAGACTGTGTGAAATACTTACCCTATCAGCCTGGAGAACGTGTGAATATTCTACCCCTATCGGCCTGGAAATTGTGTGAAATAATTACTCCTATCAGCCTGGATACTGTGTGAAATATTTACCCCTATCAGCCTCGTTACTGTGGGAAATATTTACCCCTATCAGCCTGGAGACTCTATGAAATATTTAACCCTATCTTCCTGGAGACTGTGTGAAATATGTACCCCTACCGCCTGGATACTGTATGAAATATCTATCCCTATCAGCCTGGAGATTGTGTGAAATATTTACCCCTATCAGCCTGGATACTGTGTGAAATATTTACCCCTATCAGCCTGAAGACTGTGTGAAATATTATCCGCTATTAGCCTAGGTACCGAGTGAAATATTTACCCCTATCTGCCTGAAGACTGTTTGATATATTTACCCCTATCAGCCTAGGTACTGTGTGAAATATTTAGCCCTATCAGTGGGGTGCCTGTGTGAAATATTTACCCCTATCAAGCTGGACACTGTGTGAAATATTAAGCCCTATATGACTGGACATTGTGTGAAATATTTACCCCAATTAGCCTGTACACAGTGTGAAATATTTACCCCTATCAGCCTGTAGACTGTGTGAAATATTTAACCCTATCATCCTGGATATATTGTGAAATATTTACCCCTTAATCCTGGATGCAGTGTGTAATATTTACCGCCATCAGTCTGGATACTGTGTGAAATATTTACCCCTATCAGCCTGGAGACTGTGTGAAATATTTACCCCTATCAGTCTGGACACTGTGTGCAATATTTACACCTATCAAAATGGAGACTGTGCGAAATATATAGCCCTAACAGCCTAGGTAGTGTGTGAAATATTTGCCACTATCAGCCTTGAGACTGTGTGAAATATTTACCTCTATCAGCCTGGATACTATGTGAAATATTTACACCTAACTGCCTGGATATTGTTTGAAATATTCACCCTCATCAGCTTGGATACAGTGTGAAATATTTACCCCAATCTGCCTGGTGACTGTGTGAAAAATTTACCCCTATCAGCCTGGATACTGTGTGAAATATTTACCCCTATCAGCCTGGATACATTGTGAAATATTTACCCCTATCAGCCTGGACACTGTGTGAAATATTTAACCCTATCATCCTGGATATATTGTGAAATATTTACCCCTATCAGCCTGGATACAGTGTGTAATATTTACCGCTAACAGCCTGGATACTGTGTGAAATATTTACCCCTATCAGCCTGGATACTGTGTGAAATATTTAACCCTATCAGCCTGGATACTTTGTGAAATATTTACCCCTATCAGCCTGGAGACTGTGTGAAATATTTACCCTAACAGCCTGTATATTGCGTGAAATATTTACCCCTATCAGCCTGGATACGGTGTGAAATATTTACCCGTATCCGCCTGGATACTGTGTGAAATATTTACACCTATCAGCCTGGATACTGTGTGAAATATATACCCCTGTCAGCCTGTAGACCGTGTGAAAGATTTACCCCTATCAGCCTGGACACTGTGTGAAATATTTAGCCCTTTATGACTGGACATTGTGTGAAATATTTCCCCTTATAAGCCTGGACGCTGTGTGAAATATTTAGCCCTATATGACTGGACATTGTCTGAAATGTTTACCCCTATCAGTCTGGACACTGTGTGTAATATTTACCCCTATCAGTGTGGAGACTGTGTGAAATATTTATCCCTATCATCCTGGACACAGTGTGAAATATTTACCCCTAACAGCCTGGAGAGTGTGTGAAATATTTACCCCCATCAGTCTGGATACTGTGTGAAGTATTTACCTCTATCAGCGTGGAAACTATGTGAAATATTTACACCTAACTGCCTGGATATTGTTTGAAATATTCACCCTCATCAGCTTGGATACGGTGTGACATATTTACCCCTATCAGCCTGGTGACTGTGTGAAAAATTTACCCCTATAAGCCTGGATACATTGTGAAATATTTACCCCTATCAGCCTGGATACAGTGTTTTATATTTACCGCTAACAGCCTGGATACTGTGTGAAATATTTACCCCTATCAGCCTGGATACTGTGTGAAATATTCACCCCTATCAGCCTGGATACATTGTGAAATATTTACCCCTATCAGCCTGGAGACTGTGTGGAAAATTTACCCCTATCAGCTTGGATACTGTGTGAAATATTTACCCCTATCAGCCTGAAGACTGTGTGAAATATTATCCGCTATTAGCCTAGGTACTGTGTGAAATATTTACCCCCATCTGCCTGGAGACTGTCTGAAATATTTAACCCTATCATCCTGGATATATTGTGAAATATTTACCCCTATCAGCCTGGATACAGTGTGTAATATTTACCGCTAACAGCCTGGATACTGTGTGAAATATTTACCCCTATCAGCCTGGACACTGAGTGAAATATTTACCCCTATCAGTCTGGACACTGTGTGCAATATTTACACCTATCAAACTGGAGACTGTGTGAAATATTTACCCCTATCATCCTGGATATATTGTGAAATATTTACCCCTATCTGCCTGGATACAGTGCGTAATACTTACCGCCAGCAGCCTGGATACTGTGTGAAATATTTACCCCTATCAGCCTGGATTCTGTGTAAAATATTTACCCCTATCAGCCTGGATACATTGAGAAATATTTACCCCTATCAGCCTGAACACTGTGTGAAATATTATCCGCTATTAGCCTAGGTACTGTGTGAAATAATTACCCCTATCAGCCTGGATACATTGTGAAATATTTACCCCTATCAGCCTGGAGACTGTCTTAAATATTTACCCCTATCAGCCTGGAGACTGTGTGAAATATATAGCCCTAACAGCCGAGGTACTGTGTGAAATATTTGCCACTATCAGCCTTGAGACTGTGTGAAATATTTACCCTATCAGCCTGGATATTGCGTGAAATATTTACCCCTATCAGCCTGGATACGATGGGAAATATTTACCCGTATCAGCCTGGATACTGTGTAAAATATTTACTCCTATCAGCCTGGATACTGTGTGAAATATTTACCCCTGTCAGCCTGTAGACAGTGTGAAATATTTACCCCTATCAGACTGGAGACTGTGTGAAATATTTAACCCTATCATCCTGGATATATTGTGAAATATTTACCCCTATCAGCCTGGATACAGTGTGTAATATTTAACGCTAACAGCCTGGATACTGTTTGAAATATTTACCCCTATCAGCCTGGACACTGTGTGAAATATTTACCCCTATCAGTCTGGACACTGTGTGTAATATTTATACCTATCAAACTGGAGACTGTGTGAAATATTTACCCCTATCATCCTGGATACTATGCGTAATATTTACCGCTAACAGCCTGGATACTGTGTGAAATATTTACCCCTATCAGCCTGGATACATTGTGAAATATTTACCACTATCAGCCTGGAGACTGTGTAAACTATTTACCCATATCAGCCTGGAGACTGTGTGAAAAATTTACCCCTATAAGCCTGGATACATTGTGAAATATTTACCCCTATCAGCCTGCATACAGTGTTTTATATTTTCCGCTAACAGCCTGGATACTGTGTGAAATATTTACCCCTATCAGCCTGGATACTGTGTGAAATATTTACCCCTATCAGCCTGGATACATTGTGAAATATTTACCCCTATCAGCCTGGAGACTGTGTGGAAAATTTACCCCTATCAGCTTGGATACTGTGTGAAATATTTACCCCTATCAGCCTGAAGACTGTGTGAAATATTATCCGCTATTAGCCTAGGTACTGTGTGAAATATTTACCCCCATCTGCCTGGAGACTGTCTGAAATATTTAACCCTATCATCCTGGATATATTGTGAAATATTTACCCCTATCAGCCTGGAGACTGTGTTAACTATTTACCCATATCAGCCTGGAGACTGTGTGAAATATATAGCCCTAACAGCCTAGGTACTGTGTGAAATATTTGCCACTATCAGCCTTGAGACTGTGTGAAATATTTACCCTATCAGCCTGGATATTGCGTGCAATATTTACCTCTATCAGCCTGGTTACGGTGTGAAATATTTACCCGTATCCGCCTGGATACTGTGTGAAATATTACTCCTATCAGCCTGGATACTGTGTGAAATATATACCCCTGTCAGCCTGTAGACCGTGTGAAAGATTTACCCCTATCAGCCTGGACACTGTGTGAAATATTTAGCCCTTTATGACTGGACATTGTGTGAAATATTTCCCCTTATAAGCCTGGACGCTGTGTGAAATATTTAGCCCTATATGACTGGACATTGTCTGAAATGTTTACCCCTATCAGTCTGGACACTGTGTGTAATATTTACCCCTATCAGCCTGGAGACTGTGTGAAATATTTACCCCTATCAGTCTGGATACTGTGTGAAATATTTACCTCTATCAGCCTGGATACTATGTGAAATATTTACACATAACAGCCTGGATATTGTTTGAAATATTCACCCTCATCAGCTTGGATACAGTATGAAATATTTACCCCTATCAGCCTGGATACTGTGTGAAAAATTTACCCCTATCTGCCTGGATACTGTGTGAAATATTTACCCCTATCAGCCTGGACACTGAGTGAAATATTTACCCCTATCAGTCTGGACACTGTGTGCAATATTTACACCTATCAAACTGGAGACTGTGTGAAATATTTACCCCTATCATCCTGGATATATTGTGAAATATTTACCCCTATCTGCCTGGATACAGTGCGTAATATTTACCGCCAGCAGCCTGGATACTGTGTGAAATATTTACCCCTATCAGCCTGGATTCTGTGTAAAATATTTACCCCTATCAGCCTGGATACATTGTGAAATATTTACCCCTATCAGCCTGGAGACTGTGTGGAAAATTTACCCCTATCAGCCTGAACACTGTGTGAAATATTATCCGCTATTAGCCTAGGTACTGTGTGAAATAATTACCCCTATCAGCCTGGATACATTGTGAAATATTTACCCCTATCAGCCTGGAGACTGTCTTAAATATTTACCCCTATCAGCCTGGAGACTGTGTGAAATATATAGCCCTAACAGCCGAGGTACTGTGTGAAATATTTGCCACTATCAGCCTTGAGACTGTGTGAAATATTTACCCTATCAGCCTGGATATTGCGTGAAATATTTACCCCTATCAGCCTGGATACGATGTGAAATATTTACCCGTATCAGCCTGGATACTGTGTAAAATATTTACTCCTATCAGCCTGGATACTGTGTGAAATATTTACCCCTGTCAGCCTGTAGACCGTGTGAAATATTTACCCCTATCAGCCTGGAGACTGTGTGAAATATTTAACCCTATCATCCTGGATATATTGTGAAATATTTACCCCTATCAGCCTGGATACAGTGTGTAATATTTAACGCTAACAGCCTGGATACTGTTTGAAATATTTACCCCTATCAGCCTGGACACTGTGTGAAATATTTACCCCTATCAGTCTGGACACTGTGTGTAATATTTATACCTATCAAACTGGAGACTGTGTGAAATATTTACCCCTATCATCCTGGATACTATGCGTAATATTTACCGCTAACAGCCTGGATACTGTGTGAAATATTTACCCCTATCAGCCTGGATACATTGTGAAATATTTACCACTATCAGCCTGGAGACTGTGTTAACTATTTACCCATATCAGCCTGGAGACTGTGTGAAATATATAGCCCTAACAGCCTAGGTACTGTGTGAAATATTTGCCACTATCAGCCTTGAGACTGTGTGAAATATTTACCCTATCAGCCTGGATATTGCGTGCAATATTTACCTCTATCAGCCTGGTTACGGTGTGAAATATTTACCCGTATCCGCCTGGATACTGTGTGAAATATTACTCCTATCAGCCTGGATACTGTGTGAAATATATACCCCTGTCAGCCTGTAGACCGTGTGAAAGATTTACCCCTATCAGCCTGGACACTGTGTGAAATATTTAGCCCTTTATGACTGGACATTGTGTGAAATATTTCCCCTTATAAGCCTGGACGCTGTGTGAAATATTTAGCCCTATATGACTGGACATTGTCTGAAATGTTTACCCCTATCAGTCTGGACACTGTGTGTAATATTTACCCCTATCAGCCTGGAGACTGTGTGAAATATTTACCCCTATCAGTCTGGATACTGTGTGAAATATTTACCTCTATCAGCCTGGATACTATGTGAAATATTTACACATAACAGCCTGGATATTGTTTGAAATATTCACCCTCATCAGCTTGGATACAGTATGAAATATTTACCCCTATCAGCCTGGATACTGTGTGAAAAATTTACCCCTATCTGCCTGGATACTGTGTGAAATATTTACCCCTATCAGCCTGGATACATTGTGAAATATTTACCCCTATCAGCCTGGATACAGTGTGTAATATTTACCGCTAACAGCCTGGATACTGTGTGAAATATTTACCCCTATCAGCCTGGATACTGTATGAATTATTTACCCCTATCAGCCTGGATACATTGTGAAATATTTTCCCCTATCAGCCTGGAGACTGTGTGGAAAATTTACCCCTATCAGCCTGGATTCTGTGTGAAATATTTACCCCTATCTGCCTGAAGACTGTGTGAAATATTATCCGCTATTAGCCTAGGTACTGTGTGAAATATTTACCCCTATCTGCCTGGAGACTGTGTGAAATATTTAACCCTATCATCCTGGATATATTGTGAAATATTTACCCCTATCAGCCTGGATACAGTGTGTAATATTTACCGCTAACAGCCTGGATACTGTGTGAAATATTTACCCCTATCAGCCTGGACACTGAGTGAAATATATAGCCCTAACAGCCTAGGTACTGTGTGAAATATTTGCCATTATCAGCCTTGAGACTGTGTGAAATATTTACCCTATCAGCCTGGATATTGCGTGAAATATTTACCCCTATCAGCCTGGATACGGTGTGAAATATTTACCCGTATCCGCCTGGATTCTGTGTGAAATATTTACTCCTATCAGCCTGGATAATGTGTGAAACATTTACCCCTGTGAGCCTGTAGACCGTGTGAAAGATTTACCCCTATCAGCCTGGACACTGTGTGAAATAATTAGCCCTTTATGACTGGACATTGTGTGAAATATTTACCCTTATCAGCCTGGACACTGTGTGAAATATTTAGCCCTATCAGTCTGGATACTGTGTGTAATATTTACCCCTATCAGTGTGGAGACTGTGTGAAATATTTACCCCTATCCGTCTGGATACTGTGTGAAATATTTACCTCTATCAGCCTGGATACTATGTGAAATATTTACACCTAACTGCCTGGATATTGTTTGAAATATTCACCCTCATCAGCTTGGATACAGTGTGAAATATTTACCCCTATCTGCCTGGTGACTGTGTGAAAAATTTACCCCTATCAGCCAGGATACTGTGTGAAATATTTACCCCTATCAGCCTGGATACATTGTGAAATATTTACCCCTATCAGCCTGGAGATTGTGTGAAATATTTAACCCTATCATCCTGGATATATTGTGAAATATTTACCCCTATCAGCCTGGATAAAGTGTGTAATATTTACCGCTAACAGCCTGGATACTGTGTGAAATATTTACCCCTATCAGCCTGGATACTGTGTGAAATATTTAACCCTATCATCCTGGATATATTGTGAAATATTTACCCCTATCAGCCTGGAGACTGTGTGAAATATTTACCCCTATCAGCCTGGATACTGTGTGAAATATTTACCCCTATCAGCCTGGATACGGTGTGGAATATTTACCCGTATCAGCATGGAGACTGTGTGTAAAATTTACCCCGATCAGCCGGGATACTGTGTGAAAAATTTACCCCTATCAGCCTGGAGACTGTTTGAAATATTTAAACCTATCATCCTGGATACAGTCTGAAAATTTACCCCGATCAGCTTGGAGACTGTGTGAAATATTTAACCCTATCAGCCTGGGGAATCTGTGAAATATGTACCCCAACCGCCTGGATACTTTGTGAAGTTTTTCCCCTATCAGAATGGAGACTGTGTGAAATATTTACACATATCAGCCTGGAGACTGTGTGTAATATTTACCCCTATTAACCTGGATACTGTGTGAAATATATACCCCTATCATCCTGGATATGATGTGAAATATCTATCCCTATCAGCCTGGGGACGTGTGAAATATTTACCCCTATCAGCCTGGACACTGTGTGAAATATTTACCCCTATCAGTCTGGACACTGTGTGCAATATTTACACCTATCAAACTGGAGACTGTGTGAAATATTTACCCCTATCATCCTCGATACTATGCGCAATATTTACCGCTAACAGCCTGGATACTGTTGAAATATTTACGCCTATCAGCCTGGATACATTGTGAAATATTTACCACTATCGGCCTGGAGACTGTGTTAACTATTTACCCCTATCAGCCTGGAGACTGTGTGAAATATATAGCCCTAACAGCCGAGGTACTGAGTGAAATATTTGCCACTATCAGCCTTGAGACTGTGTGAAATATTTACCCTATCAGCCTGGATACGGTGTGAAATATATACCCCTGTCAGCCTGTAGACCGTGTGAAAGATTTACCCCTATCAGCCTGGACACTGTGTGAAATATTTAGCCCTTTATGACTGGACATTGTGTGAAATATTTCCCCTTATAAGCCTGGACGCTGTGTGAAATATTTAGCCCTATATGACCGGACATTGTCTGAAATGTTTACCCCTATCAGTCTGGACACTGTGTGTAATATTTACCCCTATCAGCCTGGAGACTGTGTGAAATATTTACCCCTATCAGTCTGGATACTGTGTGAAATATTTACCTCTATCAGCCTGGATACTATGTGAAATATTTACACATAACAGCCTGGATATTGTTTGAAATATTCACCCTCATCAGCTTGGATACAGTATGAAATATTTACCCCTATCAGCCTGGATACTGTGTGAAAAATTTACCCCTATCTGCCTGGATACTGTGTGAAATATTTACCCCTATCAGCCTGGATACATTGTGAAATATTTACCCCTATCAGCCTGGATACAGTGTGTAATATTTACCGCTAACAGCCTGGATACTGTGTGAAATATTTACCCCTATCAGCCTGGATACTGTATGAATTATTTACCCCTATCAGCCTGGATACATTGTGAAATATTTACCCCTATCAGCCTGGAGACTGTGTGGAAAATTTACCCCTATCAGCCTGGATTCTGTGTGAAATATTTACCCCTATCTGCCTGAAGACTGTGTGAAATATTATCCGCTATTAGCCTAGGTACTGTGTGAAATATTTACCCCTATCTGCCTGGAGACTGTGTGAAATATTTAACCCTATCATCCTGGATATATTGTGAAATATTTACCCCTATCAGCCTGGATACAGTGTGTAATATTTACCGCTAACAGCCTGGATACTGTGTGAAATATTTACCCCTATCAGCCTGGACACTGAGTGAAATATATAGCCCTAACAGCCTAGGTACTGTGTGAAATATTTGCCATTATCAGCCTTGAGACTGTGTGAAATATTTACCCTATCAGCCTGGATATTGCGTGAAATATTTACCCCTATCAGCCTGGATACGGTGTGAAATATTTACCCGTATCCGCCTGGATTCTGTGTGAAATATTTACTCCTATCAGCCTGGATAATGTGTGAAACATTTACCCCTGTGAGCCTGTAGACCGTGTGAAAGATTTACCCCTATCAGCCTGGACACTGTGTGAAATAATTAGCCCTTTATGACTGGACGTTGTGTGAAATATTTACCCTTATCAGCCTGGACGCTGTGTGAAATATTTAGCCCTATCAGTCTGGATACTGTGTGTAATATTTACCCCTATCAGTGTGGAGACTGTGTGAAATATTTACCCCTATCCGTCTGGATACTGTGTGAAATATTTACCTCTATCAGCCTGGATACTATGTGAAATATTTACACCTAACTGCCTGGATATTGTTTGAAATATTCACCCTCATCAGCTTGGATACAGTGTGAAATATTTACCTCTATCTGCCTGGTGACTGTGTGAAAAATTTACCCCTATCAGCCAGGATACTGTGTGAAATATTTACCCCTATCAGCCTGGATACATTGTGAAATATTTACCCCTATCAGCCTGGAGATTGTGTGAAATATTTAACCCTATCATCCTGGATATATTGTGAAATATTTACCCCTATCAGCCTGGATACAGTGTGTAATATTTACCGCTAACAGCCTGGATACTGTGTGAAATATTTACCCCTATCAGCCTGGATACTGTGTGAAATATTTAACCCTATCATCCTGGATATATTGTGAAATATATACCCCTATCAGCCTGGAGACTGTGTGAAATATTTACCCCTATCAGCCTGGATACTGTGTGAAATATTTACCCCTATCAGCCTGGATACGGTGTGGAATATTTACCCGTATCAGCATGGAGACTGTGTGTAAAATTTACCCCGATCAGCCGGGATACTGTGTGAAAAA
Source organism: Carcharodon carcharias (assembly GCF_017639515.1). NCBI lineage: Eukaryota > Metazoa > Chordata > Chondrichthyes > Lamniformes > Lamnidae > Carcharodon > Carcharodon carcharias. The sequence continues at coordinate 100,999,139 of NC_054483.1, forward strand.
TTTACCCCTATCAGCCTGGAGACTGTTTGAAATATTTAAACCTATCATCCTGGATACAGTCTGAAAATTTACCCCGATCAGCTTGGAGACTGTGTGAAATATTTAACCCTATCAGCCTGGGGAATCTGTGAAATATGTACCCCAACCGCCTGGATACTTTGTGAAGTTTTTCCCCTATCAGAATGGAGACTGTGTGAAATATTTACACATATCAGCCTGGAGACTGTGTGTAATATTTACCCCTATTAACCTGGATACTGTGTGAAATATATACCCCTATCATCCTGGATATGATGTGAAATATCTATCCCTATCAGCCTGGGGACGTGTGAAATATTTACCCCTATCAGCCTGGACACTGTGTGAAATATTTACCCCTATCAGTCTGGACACTGTGTGCAATATTTACACCTATCAAACTGGAGACTGTGTGAAATATTTACCCCTATCATCCTCGATACTATGCGTAATATTTACCGCTAACAGCCTGGATACTGTTGAAATATTTACCCCTATCAGCCTGGATACATTGTGAAATATTTACCACTATCGGCCTGGAGACTGTGTTAACTATTTACCCCTATCAGCCTGGAGACTGTGTGAAATATATAGCCCTAACAGCCGAGGTACTGAGTGAAATATTTGCCACTATCAGCCTTGAGACTGTGTGAAATATTTAACCCTATCAGCCTGGATACTGTGTGAAATATTTACCCCTATCAGCCTGGATACGGTGTGGAATATTTCCCCGTATCAGCATGGAGACTGTGTAGAAAATTTACCCCGATCAGCCGTGAGACGGTGTGAACAATTGACCCCTATCAGCCTGGAGACTGTTTGAAATATTTAAACCTATCATCCTGGATACAGTCTGAAAAGTTTCCCCGATCAGCTTGGAGACTGTGTGAAATATTTAACCCTATCAGCCTGGGGAATCTGTGAAATATGTACCCCAACCGCCTGGATACTCTGTGAAGTATTTCCCCTATCGGAATGGAGACTGTGTGAAATATTTACACATATCAGCCTGGAGACTGTGTGTGATATTTACCCCTATTAACCTGGATACTTTGTGAAATATATACCCCTATCATCCTGGATATGATGTGAAATATCTATCCCTATCAGCCTGGGGACGTGTGAAATATTTACCGCTATCAGCCTAGGTAGTGTGTTAAATATTTACCCCTATCAGCCAGGATACTGTGTGAAATATTTACCCTTATCAGCCTGGATACATTGTGAAATATTTACCCCTATCAGCCTGGAGATTGTGTGAAATATTTAACCCTATCATCCTGGATATATTGTGAAATATTTACCCCTATCAGCCTGGATACAGTGTGTAATATTTACCGCTAACAGCCTGGATACTGTGTGAAATATTTACCCCTATCAGCCTGGATACTGTGTGAAATATTTAACCCTATCATCCTGGATATATTGTGAAATATTTACCCCTATCAGCCTGGAGACTGTGTGAAATATTTACCCCTATCAGCCTGGATACTGTGTGAAATATTTACCCCTATCAGCCTGGATACGGTGTGGAATATTTACCCGTATCAGCATGGAGAACGTGTGAATATTCGACCCCTATCGGCCTGGACATTGTGTGAAATAATTACTCCGATCAGCCTGGATACGGTGTAAAATATTTACCCCTATCAGCCTCTTTACTGTGGGAAATATTTACCCCTATCAGCCTGGAGACTCTATGAAATATTTAACCCTATCTTCCTGCAGGCTGAGTGAAATATGTACCCCAACTGCCTGGATACTGTATGAAATATCTATCCCTATCAGCCTGGAGACTGTGTGAAATATTTACCCCTATCAGCCTCGAGACTGTGTGAATTATTTACCCCTATCAGCCTGAAGACTGTGTGAAATATTATCCGCTATCAGCCTAGGTACTGTGTGAAATATTTACCCCTATCTGCCGAAAGACTGTTTGAAATATTTACCCCTATCAGCCTAGGAACTGTGTGAAATATTTAGCCCTATCAGTGTGGTGCCTTGTGAAATATTTACCCCCATCAAGCTGGACACTGTGTGAAATATTAAGCCCTATATGACTGGACATTGTGTGAAATATTTACCCCTATCAGCCTGGACACTGTGTGAAATATTTACGCCTATCAGTCCAGACACTGTGTGCAATATTTACACCTATCAAACTGGAGACTGTGTGAAATATTCACCCCTATCATCCTGGATATTATGCGTAATATTTACCGCTAACAGCCTGGATACTGTGTGAAATATTTATCCCTATCAGCCTGGATACATTGTGAATTATTTACCCCTATCAGCCTGGAGACTGTGTGAAATATATAGCCCTAACAGCCTAGGTACTGTGTGAAATATTTGCCACTATCAGCCTTGAGACTGTGTGAAATATTTACCCTATCAGCCTGGATACGGTGTGAAATATTTACCCGTATCCGCCTGGATACTGTGTGAAATATTTACTCCTATCAGCCTGGATACTGTGTGAAATATTTACCCCTGTCAGCCTGTAGACCGTGTGAAAGATTTACCCCTATCAGCCTGGACACTGTGTGAAATATTTAGCCCTTTATGACTGGACATTGTGTGAAATATTTACCCTCATCAGCCTGGATGCTGTGTGAAATATTTAGCCCTATATGACTGGAAATTGTCTGAAATGTTTACCCCTATCAGTCTGGACACTGTGTGTAATATTTAAGCCTATCAGTGTGGACTCTGTGTGAAATATTTATCCCTATCATCCTGGACACAGTGTGAAATACTTACCCCTATCAGCCTGGAGACTGTGTGAAATATTTACCCCTATCAGTCTGGATACTGTGTGAAATATTTACCTCTATCAGCCTGGATACTATGTGAAATATTTACACCTAACTGCCTCGATATTGTTTGATATATTCACCATCATCAGCTTGGATACAGTGTGAAATATTTACCCCTATCAGCCTGGTGACTGTGTGAAAAATTTACCCCTATCAGCTTGGATACTGTGTGAAATATTTACCCCTATCAGCCTGGATACATTGTGAAATATTTAACCCTAGCAGCCTGGAGACTGTGTGAAATATTTAACCCTATCTTCCTGGATATATTGTGAAATATTTACCCCTATCAGCCTGGATACTGTGTGAAATATTTACCCCTATCAGCCTGGATACATTGTGAAATATTTACCCCGATCAGCCTGGAGACTGTGTGAAATATTTAACCCTATCAGCCTGGATACTGTGTGAAATATTTACCCCTATCAGCCTGGATACGGTGTGGAATATTTCCCCGTATCAGCATGGAGACTGTGTGGAAAATTTACCCCGATCAGCCGGGAGACTGTGTGAAAAATTTACCCATATCAGCCTGGAGACTGTTTGAAATATTTAAACCTATCATCCTGGATACAGTCTGAAAAGTTTCCCCGATCAGCTTGGAGATTGTGTGAAATATTTAACCCTATCAGCCTGGGGAATCTGTGAAATATGTACCCCAACCGCCTGGATACTTTGTGAAGTATTTCCCCTATCGGAATGGAGACTGTGTGAAATACTTACACATATCAGCCTGGAGACTGTGTGTAATATTTACCCCTATTAACCTGGATACTGTGTGAAATATATACCCCTATCATACTGGATATGATGTGAAATATCTATCCCTATCAGCCTGGGGACGTGTGAAATATTTACCCCTATCAGCCTAGGTAGTGTGTTAAATATTTACCCCTATCAGCCTGGAGACTGTGTGTAATATTTGCCCATATCAGCCTGGAGACTGTGTGAAAAAATTACCCCTATCAGCCTGGATACTGTGTGAAATACTTACCCTATCAGCCTGGAGAACGTGTGAATATTCGACCCCTATCGGCCTGGACATTGTGTGAAACAATTACTCCTATCAGCCTGGATACTGTGTAAAATATTTACCCCTATCAGCCTCGTTACTGTGGGAAATATTTACCCCTATCAGCCTGGAGACCCTATGAAATATTTAACCCTATCTTCCTGCAGACTGTGTGAAATATGTACCCCAACTGCCTGGATACTGTATGAAATATCTATCCCTATCAGCCTGGAGACTGTGTGAAATATTTACCCCTATCAGCCTGGATACTGTGTGAAATATTTACCCCTATCAGCCTGAAGACTGTGTGAAATATTATCCGCTATCAGCCTAGGTACTGTGTGAAATATTTACCCCTATCTGCCGGAAGACTGTTTGAAATATTTACCCCTATCAGCCTAGGTACTGTGTGAAATATTTAGCCCTATCAGTGTGGTGCCTGTGTGAAATATTTACCCCTATCAAGCTGGACACTGTGTGAAATATTAAGCCCTATATGACTGGACATTGTGTGAAATATTTACCCCTATCAGCCTGGACACTGTGTGAAATATTTACGCCTATCAGTCTGGACACTGTGTGCAATATTTACACCTATCAAACTGGAGACTGTGTGAAATATTCACCCCTATCATCCTGGATATTATGCGTAATATTTACCGCTAACAGCCTGGATACTGTGTGAAATATTTACCCCTATCAGCCTGGATACATTGTGAAATATTTACCCCTATCAGCCTGGAGACTGTGTGAAATATATAGCCCTAACAGCCTAGGTACTGTGTGAAATATTTGCCACTATCAGCCTTGAGACTGTGTGAAATATTTACCCTATCAGCCTGGATATTGCGTGAAATATTTACCCCTATCAGCCTGGATACGGTGTGAAATATTTACCTGTATCAGCCTGGATACTGTGTGAAATATCTATCCCTATCAGCCTGGACAGTGTGTGAAATATTTACCCCTATCATCCTGGATAGATTGTGAAATATTTACCCCGATCAGCCTGGCGACTGTGTGAAATATTTAACCCTATCATCCTGGATATATTGTGAAATATTTACTCCTATCAGCCTGGATACTGTGTGAAATATTTACCCCTATCAGCCTGCATACATTGTGAAATATTTACCCCTATCAGCCTGGAGACTGTGTCAAATATTTAACCCTATCAGCCTGGATACTGTGTGAAATATTTACCCCTATCAGCCTGGATACGGTGTGGAATATTTACCCTTATCAGCATGGAGACTGTGTGGAAAATCTACCCCGATCAGCCGGGATACTGTGTGAAAAATTTACCCCTATCAGCCTCGAGACTGTGTGAAATATTTACCCCTATCAGCCTGAAGACTGAGTGAAATATTATCCGCTATTAGCCTAGGTACTGTGTGAAATATTTACCCCTATCTGCCGGAAGACTGTTTGAAATATTTACCCCTATCAGCCTAGGTACTGTGTGAAATATTTAGCCCTATCAGTGTGGTGCCTGTGTGAAATATTTACCCCTATCAAGCTGGACACTGTGTGAAATATTAAGCCCTATATGACTGGACATTGTGTGAAATATTTACCCCTATCAGCCTGGACACTGTGTGAAATATTTACCCCTATCAGTCTAGACACTGTGTGCAATATTTACACCTATCAAACTGGAGACTGTGTGAAATATTCACCCCTATCATCCTGGATATTATGCATAATATTTACCGCTAACAGCCTGGATACTGTGTGAAATATTTACCCCTATCAGCCTGGATACATTGTGAAATATTTACCCCTATCAGCCTGGAGACTGTGTTAAATATTTAACCCTATCAGCCTGGAGACTGTGTGAAATATATAGCCCTAACAGCCGAGGTACTGTGTGAAATATATGCCACTATCAGCCTTGAAACTGTGTGAAATATTTACCCTATCAGCCTGGATACGGTGTGAAATATTTACCCGTATTCGCCTGGATACTGTGTGAAATATTTACTCCTATCAGCCTGGATACTGTGTGAAATATATACCCCTGTCAGCCTGTAGACCGTGTGAAAGATTTACCCCTATCAGCCTGGAAACTGTGTGAGTTATTTAGCCCTTTATGACTGGACATTGTGTGAAATATTTACCCTTATACGCCTGGACATTGTGTGAAATATTTAGCCCTATATGACTGGACATTGTCTGAAATGTTTACCCCTATCAGTCTGGACACTGTGTGTAATATTTACCACTATCAGTGTGGAGAGTGTATGAAATATTTATCCCTATCATCCTGGACACAGTGTGAAATATATACCCCTATCAGCCTGGATACTGTGTGAAATATTTACCCCTATCAGCCTGGATACGGTGTGGAATACTTACCCGTATCAGCATGGAGACTGTGTGGAAAATCTTCCCCGATCAGCCGGGATACTGTGTGAAAAATTTACCCCTATCAGCCTGGAGACTGTTTGAAATATTTAAACCTATCATCCTGGATACAGTCTGAAAATTTACCCCGATCAGCTTGGAGATTGTGTGAAATATTTAACCCTATCAGCCTGGGGAATCTGTGAAATATGTACCCCAACCGACTGGATACTTTGTGAAGTATTTCCCCTATCGGAATGGAGACTGTGTGAAATATTTACACTTATCAGCCTGGAGACTGTGTGTAATATTTACCCCTATTAACCTGGATACTGTGTGAAATATTTACCCCTATCAGCCTAGGTAGTGTGTTAAATATTTACCCCTATCAGCCTGGAGACTGTGTGAAAAAATTACCCCTATCAGCCTGGAGACTGTGTGAAATACTTACCCTATCAGCCTGGAGAACGTGTGAATATTCTACCCCTATCAGCCTGGATACTGTGTGAAATATTTACCCCTATCAGCCTGGATACATTGTGAAATATTTACCCCTATCAGCCTGGAGACTGTGTGAAATATTTAACCCTATCATCCTGGATATATTGTGAAATATTTACCCCTATCAGCCTGGATACTGTGTGAAATATTTACCCCTATCAGCCTGGATACATTGTGAAATATTTACCCCTATCAGCCTGGAGACTGTGTCAAATATTTAACCCTATCAGCCTGGATACTGTGTGAAATATTTACCCCTATCAACCTGGATACGGTGTGGAATATTTACCCGTATCAGCATGGAGACTGTTTGGAAAATCTACCCCGATCAGCCGGATACTGTGTGAAATATTTACCCCTATCAGCCTGGCGACTGTTTGAAATATTTAAACCTATCATCCTGGATACAGTCTGAAAATTTACCCCGATCAGCTTGGAGATTGTGTGAAATATTTAACCCTATCAGCCTGGGGAATCTGTGAAATATGTACCCCAACCGCCTGGATACTTTGTGAAGTATTTCCCCTATCGGAATGGAGACTGTGTGAAATATTTACACATATCAGCCTGGAGACTGTGTGTAATATTTACCACTATTAACCTGGATACTGTGTGAAATATTTACCCCTATCAGCCTAGGTAGTGTGTTAAATATTTACCCCTATCAGCCTGGAGACTGTGTGAAAAAATTACCCCTATCAGCCTGGAGACTGTGTGAAATACTTACCCTATCAGCCTGGAGAACGTGTGAATATTCTACCCCTATCAGCCTGGATACTGTGTGAAATATTTACCCCTATCAGCCTGGATACATTGTGAAATATTTACCCCTATCAGCCTGGAGACTGTGTGAAATATTTAACCCTATCATCCTGGATATATTGTGAAATATTTACCCCTATCAGCCTGGATACTGTGTGAAATATTTACCCCTATCAGCCTGGATACATTGTGAAATATTTACCCCTATCAGCCTGGATACTGTGTCAAATATTTAACCCTATCAGCCTGGATACTGTGTGAAATATTTACCCCTATCAGCCTGGATACGGTGTGGAATATTTACCCGTATCAGCATGGAGACTGTGTGGAAAATCTACCCCGATCAGCCGGATACTGTGTGAAAAATTTACCCCTATCAGCCTGGAGACTGTTTGAAATATTTGAACCTATCATCCTGGATACAGTCTGAAAATTTACCCCGATCAGCTTGGAGATTGTGTGAAATATTTAACCCTATCAGCCTGGGGAATCTGTGAAATATGTACCCCAACCGCCTGGATACTTTGTGAAGTATTTCCCCTATCGGAATGGAGACTGTGAAATATTTACACATATCAGCCTGAAGACTGTTTGATATATTTACCCCTATCAGCCTAGGTACTGTGTGAAATATTTAGCCCTATCAGTGGGGTGCCTGTGTGAAATATTTACCCCTATCAAGCTGGACACTGTGTGAAATATTAAGCCCTATATGACTGGACATTGTGTGAAATATTTACCCCTATTAGCCTGTACACAGTGTGAAATATTTACCCCTATCAGCCTGTAGACTGTGTGAAATATTTAACCCTATCATCCTGGATATATTGTGAAATATTTACCCCTTAATCCTGGATACAGTGTGTAATATTTACCGCTAACAGCCTGGATACTGTGTGAAATATTTACCCCTATCAGCCTGGACACTGTGTGAAATATTTACCCCTATCAGTCTGGACACTGTGTGCAATATTTACACCTATCAAACTGGAGACTGTGTGAAATATTTACCCCTATCATCCTGGATACTATGCGTAATATTTACCGCTAACAGCCTGGATACTGTGTGAAATATTTACCCCTATCAGCCTGGATACATTTTGAAATATTTACCCCTATCAGCCTGGAGACTGTCTTAAATATTTACCCCTATCAGCCTGGAGACTGTGCGAAATATATAGCCCTAACAGCCTAGGTACTGTGTGAAATATTTGCCACTATCAGCCTTGAGACTGTGTGAAATATTTACCTCTATCAGCCTGGATACTATGTGAAATATTTACACCTAACTGCCTGGATATTGTTTGAAATATTGACCCTCATCAGCTTGGATACAGTGTGAAATATTTACCCCAATCTGCCTGGTGACTGTGTCAAAAATTTACCCCTATCAGCCTGGATACTGTGTGAAATATTTACCCCTATCAGCATGGATACATTGTGAAATATTTACCCCTATCAGCCTGGACACTGTGTGAAATATTTAACCCTATCTTCCTGGATATATTGTGAAATATTTACCCCTATCAGCCTGGATACAGTGTGTAATATTTACCGCTAACAGCCTGGATACTGTGTGAAATATTTACCCCTATCAGCCTGGATACTGTGTGAAATATTTAACCCTATCAGCCTGGATACTTTGTGAAATATTTACCCCTATCAGCCTGGAGACTGTGTGAAATATTTAACCCTATCAGCCTGGATACTGTGTGAAATATTTGCCACTATCAGCCTTGAGACTGTGTGAAATATTTACCCTATCAGCCTGGATATTGCGTGAAATATTTACCCCTATCAGCCTGGATACGGTGTGAAATATTTACCCGTATCCGCCTGGATACTGTGTGAAATATTTACTCCTATCAGCCTGGATACTGTGTGAAATATATACCCCTGTCAGCCTGTAGACCGTGTGAAAGATTTACCCCTATCAGCCTGGACACTGTGTGAAATATTTAGCCCTTTATGACTGGACATTGTGTGAAATATTTCCCCTTATAAGCCTGGACGCTGTGTGAAATATTTAGCCCTATATGACTGGACATTGTCTGAAATGTTTACCCCTATCAGTCTGGACACTGTGTGTAATATTTACCCCTATCAGTGTGGAGACTGTGTGAAATATTTATCCCTATCATCCTGGACACAGTGTGAAATATTTACCCCTAACAGCCTGGAGACTGTGTGATATATTTACCCCCATCAGTCTGGATACTGTGTGAAATATTTACCTCTATCAGCGTGGAAACTATGTGAAATATTTACACCTAACTGCCTGGATATTGTTTGAAATATTCACCCTCATCAGCTTGGATACGGTGTGACATATTTACCCCTATCAGCCTGGTGACTGTGTGAAAAATTTACCCCTTTCAGCCTGGATACTGTGTGAAATATTTACCCCTATCAGCCTGGATACAGTGTTTTATATTTACCGCTAACAGCCTGGATACTGTGTGAAATATTTACCCCTATCAGCCTGAAGACTGTGTGAAATATTATCCGCTATTAGCCTAGGTACTGTGTGAAATATTTACCCCCATCTGCCTGGAGACTGTCTGAAATATTTAACCCTATCATCCTGGATATATTGTGAAATATTTACCCCTGTCAGCCTTGGTACAGTGTGTAATATTTACCGCTAACAGCCTGGATACTGTGTGAAATATTTACCCCTATCAGCCTGGACACTGAGTGAAATATTTACCCCTATCAGTCTGGACACTGTGTGCAATATTTACACCTATCAAACTGGAGACTGTGTGAAATATTTACCCCTATCATCCTGGATATATTGTGAAATATTTACCCCTATCAGCCTGGATACAGTGTGTAATATTTACCGCCAGCAGCCTGGATACTGTGTGAAATATTTACCCCTATCAGCCTGGATTCTGTGTAAAATATTTACCCCTATCAGCCTGGATACATTGTGAAATATTTACCCCTATCAGCCTAGGTACTGTGTGAAATACTTGCCACTATCAGCCTTGAGACTGTGTGAAATATTTACCCTATCAGCCTGGATACTGTGTGAAATATTTACCCGTATCCGCCTGGATACTGTGTGAAATATTACTCCTATCAGCCTGGATACTGTGTGAAATATATACCCCTGTCAGCCTGTAGACCGTGTGAAAGATTTACCCCTATCAGCCTGGACACTGTGTGAAATATTTAGCCCTTTATGACTGGACATTGTGTGAAATATTTCCCCTTATAAGCCTGGACGCTGTGTGAAATATTTAGCCCTATATGACTGGACATTGTCTGAAATGTTTACCCCTATCAGTCTGGACACTGTGTGTAATATTTACCCCTATCAGCCTGGAGACTGTGTGAAATATTTACCCGTATCAGTCTGGATACTGTGTGAAATATTTACCTCTATCAGCCTGGATACTATGTGAAATATTTACACATAACAGCCTGGATATTGTTTGAAATATTCACCCTCATCAGCTTGGATACAGTATGAAATATTTACCCCTATCAGCCTGGTGACTGTGTGAAAAATTAACCCCTATCAGCCTGGATACTGTGTGAAATATTTACCCCTATCAGCCTGGATGCATTGTGAAATATTTACCCCTATCAGCCTGGATACAGTGTGTAATATTTACCGCTAACAGCCTGGATACTGTGTGAAATATTTACCCCTATCAGCCTGGATACTGTGTGAATTATTTACCCCTATCAGCCTGGATACATTGTGAAATATTTACCCCTATCAGCCTGGAGACTGTGTGGAAAATTTACCCCTATCAGCCTGGATTCTGTGTGAAATATTTACCCCTATCTGCCTGAAGACTGTGTGAAATATTATCCGCTATTAGCCTAGGTACTGTGTGAAATATTTACCCCTATCTGCCTGGAGACTGTGTGAAATATTTAACCCTATCATCCTGGATATATTGTGAAATATTTACCCCTATCAGCCTGGATACAGTGTGTAATATTTACCGCTAACAGCCTGGATACTGTGTGAAATATTTACCCCTATTAGCCTGGACACTGAGTGAAATATATAGCCCTAACAGCCTAGGTACTGTGTGAAATATTTGCCATTATCAGCCTTGAGACTGTGTGAAATATTTACCCTATCAGCCTGGATATTGCGTGAAATATTTACCCCTATCAGCCTGGATGCGGTGTGAAATATTTACCCCTATCAGCCTGGACACTGAGTGAAATATTTACCCCTATCAGTCTGGACACTGTGTGCAATATTTACACCTATCAAACTGGAGACTGTGTGAAATATTTACCCCTATCATCCTGGATATATTGTGAAATATTTACCCCTATCAGCCTGGATACAGTGTGTAATATTTAACGCCAGCAGCCTGGATACTGTGTGAAATATTTACCCCTATCAGCCTGGATTCTGTGTAAAATATTTACCCCTATCAGCCTGGATACATTGTGAAATATTTACCCCTATCAGCCTGGAGACTGTGTTAAATATTTACCCCTATCAGCCTGGAGACTGTGTGAAATATATAGCCCTAACAGCCGAGGTACTGTGTGAAATATTTGCCACTATCAGCCTGGATATTGCGTGAAATATTTACCCCTACCAGCCTGGATACGATGTGAAATATTTACTCGTATCAGCGTGGATACTGTGTAAAATATTTACTCCTATCAGCCTGGATACTGTGTGAAATATTTACCCCTGTCAGCCTGTAGACCGTGTGAAATATTTACCCCTATCAGCCTGGAGACTGTGTGAAATATTTACCCTATCAGCCTGGATATTGCGTGAAATATTTACCCCTATCAGCCTGGATACGGTGTGAAATATTTACCCGTATCCGCCTGGATACTGTGTGAAATATTTACCCCTATCAGCCTGGACACTGTGTGAAATATTTACCCCTATCAGTCTGGACACTGTGTGCAATATTTATACCTATCAAACTGGAGACTGTGTGAAATATTTACCCCTATCATCCTGGATACTATGCGTAATATTTACCGCTAACAGCCTGGATACTGTGTGAAATATTTACCCCTATCAGCCTGGATACATTGTGAAATATTTACCACTATCAGCCTGGAGACTGTGTTAACTATTTACCCATATCAGCCTGGAGACTGTGTGAAATATATAGCCCTAACAGCCTAGGTACTGTGTGAAATATTTGCCACTATCAGCCTTGAGACTGTGTGAAATATTTACCCTATCAGCCTGGATACTGTGTGAAATATTTACCCGTATCCGCCTGGATACTGTGTGAAATATTACTCCTATCAGCCTGGATACTGTGTGAAATATATACCCCTGTCAGCCTGTAGACCGTGTGAAAGATTTACCCCTATCAGCCTGGACACTGTGTGAAATATTTAGCCCTTTATGACTGGACATTGTGTGAAATATTTCCCCTTATAAGCCTGGACGCTGTGTGAAATATTTAGCCCTATATGACTGGACATTGTCTGAAATGTTTACCCCTATCAGTCTGGACACTGTGTGTAATATTTACCCCTATCAGCCTGGAGACTGTGTGAAATATTTACCCCTATCAGTCTGGATACTGTGTGAAATATTTACCTCTATCAGCCTGGATACTATGTGAAATATTTACACATAACAGCCTGGATATTGTTTGAAATATTCACCCTCATCAGCTTGGATACAGTATGAAATATTTACCCCTATCATCCTGGTGACTGTGTGAAAAATTAACCCCTATCAGCCTGGATACTGTGTGAAATATTTACCCCTATCAGCCTGGATGCATTGTGAAATATTTACGCCTATCAGCCTGGATACAGTGTGTAATATTTACCGCTAACAGCCTGGATACTGTGTGAAATATTTACCCCTATCAGCCTGGATACTGTGTGAATTATTTACCCCTATCAGCCTGGATTCTGTGTGAAATATTTACCCCTATCTGCCTGAAGACTGTGTGAAATATTATCCGCTATTAGCCTAGGTACTGTGTGAAATATTTACCCCTATCTGCCTGGAGACTGTGTGAAATATTTAACCCTATCATCCTGGATATATTGTGAAATATTTGCCCCTATCAGCCTGGATACAGTGTGTAATATTTACCGCTAACAGCCTGGATACTGTGTGAAATATTTACCCCTATTAGCCTGGACACTGAGTGAAATATATAGCCCTAACAGCCTAGGTACTGTGTGAAATATTTGCCATTATCAGCCTTGAGACTGTGTGAAATATTTACCCTATCAGCCTGGATATTGCGTGAAATATTTACCCCTATCAGCCTGGATACGGTGTGAAATATTTACCCGTATCCGCCTGGATTCTGTGTGAAATATTTACTCCTATCAGCCTGGATAATGTGTGAAATATTTACCCCTGTGAGCCTGTAGACCGTGTGAAAGATTTACCCCTATCAGCCTGGACACTGTGTGAAATAATTAGCCCTTTATGACTGGACATTGTGTGAAATATTTACCCTTATCAGCCTGGACGCTGTGTGAAATATTTAGCCCTATCAGTCTGGATACTGTGTGTAATATTTACCCCTATCAGTGTGGAGACTGTGTGAAATATTTACCCCTATCCGTCTGGATACTGTGTGAAATATTTACCTCTATCAGCCTGGATACTATGTGAAATATTTACACCTAACTGCCTGGATATTGTTTGAAATATTCACCCTCATCAGCTTGGATACAGTGTGAAATATTTACCCCTATCTGCCTGGTGACTGTGTGAAAAATTTACCCCTATCAGCCAGGATACTGTGTGAAATATTTACCCCTATCAGCCTGGATACATTGTGAAATATTTACCCCTATCAGCCTGGAGACTGTGTGAAATATTTAACCCTATCATCCTGGATATATTGTGAAATATTTACCCCTATCAGCCTGGATACAGTGTGTAATATTTACCGCTAACAGCCTGGATACTGTGTGAAATATTTACCCCTATCAGCCTGGATACTGTGTGAAATATTTAACCCTATCATCCTGGATATATTGTGAATTATTTACCCCTATCAGCCTGGAGACTGTGTGAAATATTTACCCCTATCAGCCTGGATACTGTGTGAAATATTTACCCCTATCAGCCTGGATACGGTGTGGAATATTTACCCGTATCAGCCTGGAGACTGTGTGTAAAATTTACCCCGATCAGCCGGGATACTGTGTGAAAAATTTACCCCTATCAGCCTGGAGACTGTTTGAAATATTTAAACCTATCATCCTGGATACAGTCTGAAAATTTACCCCGATCAGCTTGGAGACTGTGTGAAATATTTAACCCTATCAGCCTGGGGAATCTGTGAAATATGTACCCCAACCGCCTGGATACTTTGTGAAGTTTTTCCCCTATCAGAATGGAGACTGTGTGAAATATTTACACATATCAGCCTGGAGACAGTGTGTAATATTTACCCCTATTAACCTGGATACTGTGTGAAATATATACCCCTATCATCCTGGATATGATGTGAAATATCTATCCCTATCAGCCTGGGGACGTGTGAAATATTTACCCCTATCAGCCTGGACACTGTGTGAAATATTTACCCCTATCAGTCTGGACACTGTGTGCAATATTTACACCTATCAAACTGGAGACTGTGTGAAATATTTACCCCTATCATCCTGGATACTATGCGTAATATTTACCGCTAACAGCCTGGATACTGTTGAAATATTTACCACTATCAGCCTGGATACATTGTGAAATATTTACCACTATCGGCCTGGAGACTGTGTTAACTATTTACCCCTATCAGCCTGGAGACTGTGTGAAATATATAGCCCTAACAGCCGAGGTACTGAGTGAAATATTTGCCACTATCAGCCTTGAGACTGTGTGAAATATTTACCCTATCAGCCTGGATATTGCGTGAATTATTTACCCCTATCAGCCTGGATACGGTGTGAAATATTTACCCGTATCCGCCTGGATACTGTGTGAAATATTTACTCCTATCAGCCTGGATACTGTGTGAAATATATACCCCTGTCAGCCTGTAGACCGTGTGAAAGATTTACCCCTATCAGCCTGGACACTGTGTGAAATATTTAGCCCTTTATGACTGGACATTGTGTGAAATATTTCCCCTTATAAGCCTGGACGCTGTGTGAAATATTTAGCCCTATATGACTGGACATTGTCTGAAATGTTTACCCCTATCAGTCTGGACACTGTGTGTAATATTTACCCCTATCAGTGTGGAAACTGTGTGAAATATTTATCCCTATCATCCTGGACACAGTGTGAAATATTTACCCCTAACAGCCTGGAGACTGTGTGAAATATTTACCCCCATCAGTCTGGATACTGTGTGAAATATTTACCTCTATCAGCGTGGAAACTATGTGAAATATTTACACCTAACTGCCTGGATATTGTTTGAAATATTCACCCTCATCAGCTTGGATACGGTGTGACATATTTACCCCTATCAGCCTGGTGACTGTGTGAAAAATTTACCCCTTTCAGCCTGGATACTGTGTGAAATATTTACCCCTATCAGCCTAGATACAGTGTTTTATATTTACCGCTAACAGCCTGGATACTGTGTGAAATATTTACCCCTATCAGCCTGAAGACTGTGTGAAATATTATCCGCTATTAGCCTAGGTACTGTGTGAAATATTTACCCCCATCTGCCTGGAGACTGTCTGAAATATTTAACCCTATCATCCTGGATATATTGTGAAATATTTACCCCTGTCAGCCTTGGTACAGTGTGTAATATTTACCGCTAACAGCCTGGATACTGTGTGAAATATTTACCCCTATCAGCCTGGACACTGAGTGAAATATTTACCCCTATCAGTCTGGACACTGTGTGCAATATTTACACCTATCAAACTGGAGACTGTGTGAAATATTTACCCCTATCATCCTGGATATATTGTGAAATATTTACCCCTATCAGCCTGGATACAGTGTGTAATATTTACCGCCAGCAGCCTGGATACTGTGTGAAATATTTACCCCTATCAGCCTGGATTCTGTGTAAAATATTTACCCCTATCAGCCTGGATACATTGTGAAATATTTACCCCTATCAGCCTAGGTACTGTGTGAAATACTTGCCACTATCAGCCTTGAGACTGTGTGAAATATTTACCCTATCAGCCTGGATACTGTGTGAAATATTTACCCGTATCCGCCTGGATACTGTGTGAAATATTACTCCTATCAGCCTGGATACTGTGTGAAATATATACCCCTGTCAGCCTGTAGACCGTGTGAAAGATTTACCCCTATCAGCCTGGACACTGTGTGAAATATTTAGCCCTTTATGACTGGACATTGTGTGAAATATTTCCCCTTATAAGCCTGGACGCTGTGTGAAATATTTAGCCCTATATGACTGGACATTGTCTGAAATGTTTACCCCTATCAGTCTGGACACTGTGTGTAATATTTACCCCTATCAGCCTGGAGACTGTGTGAAATATTTACCCGTATCAGTCTGGATACTGTGTGAAATATTTACCTCTATCAGCCTGGATACTATGTGAAATATTTACACATAACAGCCTGGATATTGTTTGAAATATTCACCCTCATCAGCTTGGATACAGTATGAAATATTTACCCCTATCAGCCTGGTGACTGTGTGAAAAATTAACCCCTATCAGCCTGGATACTGTGTGAAATATTTACCCCTATCAGCCTGGATGCATTGTGAAATATTTACCCCTATCAGCCTGGATACAGTGTGTAATATTTACCGCTAACAGCCTGGATACTGTGTGAAATATTTACCCCTATCAGCCTGGATACTGTGTGAATTATTTACCCCTATCAGCCTGGATACATTGTGAAATATTTACCCCTATCAGCCTGGAGACTGTGTGGAAAATTTACCCCTATCAGCCTGGATTCTGTGTGAAATATTTACCCCTATCTGCCTGAAGACTGTGTGAAATATTATCCGCTATTAGCCTAGGTACTGTGTGAAATATTTACCCCTATCTGCCTGGAGACTGTGTGAAATATTTAACCCTATCATCCTGGATATATTGTGAAATATTTACCCCTATCAGCCTGGATACAGTGTGTAATATTTACCGCTAACAGCCTGGATACTGTGTGAAATATTTACCCCTATTAGCCTGGACACTGAGTGAAATATATAGCCCTAACAGCCTAGGTACTGTGTGAAATATTTGCCATTATCAGCCTTGAGACTGTGTGAAATATTTACCCTATCAGCCTGGATATTGCGTGAAATATTTACCCCTATCAGCCTGGATGCGGTGTGAAATATTTACCCCTATCAGCCTGGACACTGAGTGAAATATTTACCCCTATCAGTCTGGACACTGTGTGCAATATTTACACCTATCAAACTGGAGACTGTGTGAAATATTTACCCCTATCATCCTGGATATATTGTGAAATATTTACCCCTATCAGCCTGGATACAGTGTGTAATATTTAACGCCAGCAGCCTGGATACTGTGTGAAATATTTACCCCTATCAGCCTGGATTCTGTGTAAAATATTTACCCCTATCAGCCTGGATACATTGTGAAATATTTACCCCTATCAGCCTGGAGACTGTGTTAAATATTTACCCCTATCAGCCTGGAGACTGTGTGAAATATATAGCCCTAACAGCCGAGGTACTGTGTGAAATATTTGCCACTATCAGCCTGGATATTGCGTGAAATATTTACCCCTACCAGCCTGGATACGATGTGAAATATTTACTCGTATCAGCGTGGATACTGTGTAAAATATTTACTCCTATCAGCCTGGATACTGTGTGAAATATTTACCCCTGTCAGCCTGTAGACCGTGTGAAATATTTACCCCTATCAGCCTGGAGACTGTGTGAAATATTTACCCTATCAGCCTGGATATTGCGTGAAATATTTACCCCTATCAGCCTGGATACGGTGTGAAATATTTACCCGTATCCGCCTGGATACTGTGTGAAATATTTACCCCTATCAGCCTGGACACTGTGTGAAATATTTACCCCTATCAGTCTGGACACTGTGTGCAATATTTATACCTATCAAACTGGAGACTGTGTGAAATATTTACCCCTATCATCCTGGATACTATGCGTAATATTTACCGCTAACAGCCTGGATACTGTGTGAAATATTTACCCCTATCAGCCTGGATACATTGTGAAATATTTACCACTATCAGCCTGGAGACTGTGTTAACTATTTACCCATATCAGCCTGGAGACTGTGTGAAATATATAGCCCTAACAGCCTAGGTACTGTGTGAAATATTTGCCACTATCAGCCTTGAGACTGTGTGAAATATTTACCCTATCAGCCTGGATACTGTGTGAAATATTTACCCGTATCCGCCTGGATACTGTGTGAAATATTACTCCTATCAGCCTGGATACTGTGTGAAATATATACCCCTGTCAGCCTGTAGACCGTGTGAAAGATTTACCCCTATCAGCCTGGACACTGTGTGAAATATTTAGCCCTTTATGACTGGACATTGTGTGAAATATTTCCCCTTATAAGCCTGGACGCTGTGTGAAATATTTAGCCCTATATGACTGGACATTGTCTGAAATGTTTACCCCTATCAGTCTGGACACTGTGTGTAATATTTACCCCTATCAGCCTGGAGACTGTGTGAAATATTTACCCCTATCAGTCTGGATACTGTGTGAAATATTTACCTCTATCAGCCTGGATACTATGTGAAATATTTACACATAACAGCCTGGATATTGTTTGAAATATTCACCCTCATCAGCTTGGATACAGTATGAAATATTTACCCCTATCATCCTGGTGACTGTGTGAAAAATTAACCCCTATCAGCCTGGATACTGTGTGAAATATTTACCCCTATCAGCCTGGATGCATTGTGAAATATTTACGCCTATCAGCCTGGATACAGTGTGTAATATTTACCGCTAACAGCCTGGATACTGTGTGAAATATTTACCCCTATCAGCCTGGATACTGTGTGAATTATTTACCCCTATCAGCCTGGATTCTGTGTGAAATATTTACCCCTATCTGCCTGAAGACTGTGTGAAATATTATCCGCTATTAGCCTAGGTACTGTGTGAAATATTTACCCCTATCTGCCTGGAGACTGTGTGAAATATTTAACCCTATCATCCTGGATATATTGTGAAATATTTGCCCCTATCAGCCTGGATACAGTGTGTAATATTTACCGCTAACAGCCTGGATACTGTGTGAAATATTTACCCCTATTAGCCTGGACACTGAGTGAAATATATAGCCCTAACAGCCTAGGTACTGTGTGAAATATTTGCCATTATCAGCCTTGAGACTGTGTGAAATATTTACCCTATCAGCCTGGATATTGCGTGAAATATTTACCCCTATCAGCCTGGATACGGTGTGAAATATTTACCCGTATCCGCCTGGATTCTGTGTGAAATATTTACTCCTATCAGCCTGGATAATGTGTGAAATATTTACCCCTGTGAGCCTGTAGACCGTGTGAAAGATTTACCCCTATCAGCCTGGACACTGTGTGAAATATTTAGCCCTTTATGACTGGACATTGTGTGAAATATTTACCCTTATCAGCCTGGACGCTGTGTGAAATATTTAGCCCTATCAGTCTGGATACTGTGTGTAATATTTACCCCTATCAGTGTGGAGACTGTGTGAAATATTTACCCCTATCCGTCTGGATACTGTGTGAAATATTTACCTCTATCAGCCTGGATACTATGTGAAATATTTACACCTAACTGCCTGGATATTGTTTGAAATATTCACCCTCATCAGCTTGGATACAGTGTGAAATATTTACCCCTATCTGCCTGGTGACTGTGTGAAAAATTTACCCCTATCAGCCAGGATACTGTGTGAAATATTTACCCCTATCAGCCTGGATACATTGTGAAATATTTACCCCTATCAGCCTGGAGACTGTGTGAAATATTTAACCCTATCATCCTGGATATATTGTGAAATATTTACCCCTATCAGCCTGGATACAGTGTGTAATATTTACCGCTAACAGCCTGGATACTGTGTGAAATATTTACCCCTATCAGCCTGGATACTGTGTGAAATATTTAACCCTATCATCCTGGATATATTGTGAATTATTTACCCCTATCAGCCTGGAGACTGTGTGAAATATTTACCCCTATCAGCCTGGATACTGTGTGAAATATTTACCCCTATCAGCCTGGATACGGTGTGGAATATTTACCCGTATCAGCCTGGAGACTGTGTGTAAAATTTACCCCGATCAGCCGGGATACTGTGTGAAAAATTTACCCCTATCAGCCTGGAGACTGTTTGAAATATTTAAACCTATCATCCTGGATACAGTCTGAAAATTTACCCCGATCAGCTTGGAGACTGTGTGAAATATTTAACCCTATCAGCCTGGGGAATCTGTGAAATATGTACCCCAACCGCCTGGATACTTTGTGAAGTTTTTCCCCTATCAGAATGGAGACTGTGTGAAATATTTACACATATCAGCCTGGAGACAGTGTGTAATATTTACCCCTATTAACCTGGATACTGTGTGAAATATATACCCCTATCATCCTGGATATGATGTGAAATATCTATCCCTATCAGCCTGGGGACGTGTGAAATATTTACCCCTATCAGCCTGGACACTGTGTGAAATATTTACCCCTATCAGTCTGGACACTGTGTGCAATATTTACACCTATCAAACTGGAGACTGTGTGAAATATTTACCCCTATCATCCTGGATACTATGCGTAATATTTACCGCTAACAGCCTGGATACTGTTGAAATATTTACCACTATCAGCCTGGATACATTGTGAAATATTTACCACTATCGGCCTGGAGACTGTGTTAACTATTTACCCCTATCAGCCTGGAGACTGTGTGAAATATATAGCCCTAACAGCCGAGGTACTGAGTGAAATATTTGCCACTATCAGCCTTGAGACTGTGTGAAATATTTACCCTATCAGCCTGGATATTGCGTGAATTA
This sequence comes from Carcharodon carcharias, assembly GCF_017639515.1. NCBI lineage: Eukaryota > Metazoa > Chordata > Chondrichthyes > Lamniformes > Lamnidae > Carcharodon > Carcharodon carcharias. Next base: position 101,020,530 of record NC_054483.1, read on the forward strand.
TTTACCCCTATCAGCCTGGATACGGTGTGAAATATTTACCCGTATCCGCCTGGATACTGTGTGAAATATTTACTCCTATCAGCCTGGATACTGTGTGAAATATATACCCCTGTCAGCCTGTAGACCGTGTGAAAGATTTACCCCTATCAGCCTGGACACTGTGTGAAATATTTAGCCCTTTATGACTGGACATTGTGTGAAATATTTCCCCTTATAAGCCTGGACGCTGTGTGAAATATTTAGCCCTATATGACTGGACATTGTCTGAAATGTTTACCCCTATCAGTCTGGACACTGTGTGTAATATTTACCCCTATCAGTGTGGAAACTGTGTGAAATATTTATCCCTATCATCCTGGACACAGTGTGAAATATTTACCCCTAACAGCCTGGAGACTGTGTGAAATATTTACCCCTATCAGTCTGGATACTGTGTGAAATATTTACCTCTATCAGCCTGGAAACTATGTGAAATATTTACACCTAATTGCCTGGATATTGTTTGAAATATTCACCCTCATCAGCTTGGATACGGTGTGAAATATTTACCCCTATCAGCCTGGTGACTGTGTGAAAAATTTACCCCTATCAGCCTGGATACTGTGTGAAATATTAACCGCTATCAGCCTGGATACATTGTGAAATATTTACCCCTATCAGCCTGGATACAGTGTTTTATATTTACCGCTAACAGCCTGGATACTGTGTGAAATATTTACCCCTATCAGCCTGGATACTGTGTGAAATATTTACCCCTATCAGCCTGGATACATTGTGATATATTTACCCCTATCAGCCTGGAGACTGTGTGGAAAATTTACCCCTATCAGACTGGATACTGTGTGAAATATTTACCCCTATCAGCCTGAAGACTGTGTGATATATTATCCGCTATTAGTCTAGGTACTGTGTGAAATATTTACCCCTATCTGCCTGGAGACTGTCTGAAATATTTAACCCTATCATCCTGGATATATTGTGAAATATTTACCCCTATCAGCCTGGATACAGTGTGTAATATTTACCGCCAACAGCCTGGATACTGTGTGAAATATTTACCCCTATCAGCCTGGACACTGAGTGAAATATTTACCCCTATCAGTCTGGACACTGTGTGCAATATTTACAAATATCAAACTGGAGACTGTGTGAAATATTTACCCCTATCATCCTGGATATATTGTGAAATATTTACTCCTATCAGCCTGGATACAGTGTGTAATATTTACCACTAACAGCCTGGATACTGTGTGAAATATTTACCCCTATCAGCCTGTATACTGTGTGAAATATTTACCCCTATCAGCCTGGATACATTGTGAAATATTTACCCCTATCAGCCTGGAGACTGTGTGGAAAATTTACCCCTATCAGCCTGGATACATTGTGAAATATTTACCCCTATCAGCCTGGAGACTGTGTTAAATATTTACCCCTATCAGCCTGTAGACTGTGTGAAATATATAGCCCTAACAGCCGAGGTACTGTGTGAAATATTTGCCACTATCAGCCTTGAGACTGTGTGAAATATTTACCCTATCAGCCTGGATATTGCGTGAAATATTTACCCCTATCAGCCTGGATACGGTGTGAAATATTTACCCGTATCCGCCTGGATACTGTGTGAAATATTTACTCCTATCAGCCTGGATACTGTGTGAAATATTTACCCCTGTCAGCCTGTAGACCGTGTGAAATATTTACCCCTATGAGCCTGGAGACTGTGTGAAATATTTAACCCTATCATCCTGGATATATTGTGAAATATTTACCCCTATCAGCCTGGATACAGTGTGTAATATTTACCGCTAACAGCCTGGATACTGTGTGAAATATTTACCCCTATCAGCCTGGACACTGTGTGAAATATTTACCCCTATCAGTCTGGACACTGTGTGCAATATTTATACCTATCAAACTGGAGACTGTGTGAAATATTTACCCCTATCATCCTGGATACTATGCGTAATATTTACCGCTAACAGCCTGGATACTGTGTGAAATATTTACCCCTATCAGCCTGGATACATTGTGAAATATTTACCACTATCAGCCTGGAGACTGTGTTAACTATTTACCCCTATCAGCCTGGAGACTGTGTGAAAACTATAGCCCTAACAGCCTAGGTAATGTGTGAAATATTTGCCACTATCAGCCTTGAGACTGTGTGAAATATTTACCCTATCAGCCTGGATATTGCGTGCAATATTTACCTCTATCAGCCTGGTTACGGTGTGAAATATTAACCCGTATCCGCCTGGATACTGTGTGAAATATTTACTCCTATCAGCCTGGATACTGTGTGAAATATATACCCCTGTCAGCCTGTAGTCCGTGTGAAAGATTTACCCCTATCAGCCTGGACACTGTGTGAAATATTTAGCCCTTTATGACTGGACATTGTGTGAAATATTTACCCTTATAAGCCTGGACGCTGTGTGAAATATTTAGCCCTATATGACTGGACATTGTCTGAAATGTTTACCCCTATCAGTCTGGACACTGTGTATAATATTTACCACTATCATTGTGGAGACTGTGTGAAATATTTATCCCTATCATCCTGGACACAGTGTGAAATATTTACCCCTATCAGCCTGGAGACTGTGTGAAATATTTACCCCTATCAGTCTGGATACTGTGTGAAATATTTACCTCTATCAGCCTGGATACTATGTGAAATATTTACACCTAACTGCCTGGATATTGTTTGAAATATTCACCCTCATCAGCTTGGATACAGTGTGAAATATTTACCCCTATCAGCCTGGAGACTGTGTGAAATATTTACCCCTATCAGTCTGGATACTGTGTGAAATATTTACCTCTATCAGCCTGGATACTATGTGAAATATTTACACCTAACTGCCTGGATATTGTTTGAAATATTCACCCTCATCAGCTTGGATACAGTGTGAAATATTTACCCCTATCAGCCTGGTGACTGTGTGAAAAATTTACCCCTATCAGCCTGGATACTGTGTGAAATATTTACCCCTATCAGCCTGGATACATTGTGAAATATTTACCCCTATCAGCCTGGATACAGTGTGTAATATTTACCGCTAACAGCCTGGATACTGTGTGAAATATTTACCCCTATCAGCCTGGATACTGTGTGAAATATTTACCCCTATCAGCCTGGATACATTGTGAAATATTTACCCCTATCAGCCTGGATACATTGTGAAATATTTACCCCTATCAGCCTGGAGACTGTTTGGAAAATTTACTCCTATCAGCCTGGATTCTGTGTGAAATATTTACCCCTATCAGCCTGAAGACTGTGTGAAATATTATCCGCTATTAGCCTAGGTACTGTGTGAAATATTTACCCCTATCTGCCTGGAGACTGTGTGAAATATTTAACCCTATCATCCTGGATATATTGTGAAACATTTACCTCTATCAGCCTGGATACAGTGTGTAATATTTACCACGAACAGCCTGGATACTGTGTGAAATATTTACCCCTATCGGCCTGGACACTGAGTGAAATATTTACCCCTATCAGTCTGGACACTGTCTGCAATATTTACACCTATCTAACTGGAGACTGTGTGAAATATTTACCCCTATCATCCTGGATATATTGTGAAATATTTACCCCTATCATCCTCGATACAGTGTGTAATATTTACATCTAACAGCCTGGATACTGTGTGAAATATTTACCCCTATCAGCCTGGATACTGTGTGAAATATTTACCCCTAACAGCCTGGATACATTGTGAAATATTTACCCCTATCAGCCTGGAGACTGTGTGGAAAATTTACCCCTTTCAGCCTGGATACTGTGTGAAATATTTACCCCTATCAGCCTGAACACTGTGTGAAATATTATCCGATATTAGCCTAGATAATGTGTGAAATATTTACCCCTATCAGCCTGGATACATTGTGAAATATTTACCCCTATCAGCCTGGAGACTGTGTTAACTCTTTACCCCTATCAGCCTGGAAACTGTGTGAAATATATAGCCCTAACAGCCGAGGTACTGGGTGAAATATTTGCCACTATCAGCCTTGAGACTGTGTGAAATATTTACCCCATCAGCCTGGATATTGCGTGAAATATTTACCCCTATCAGCCTGGATAAGGTGTGAAATATTTACCCGTATCCGCCTGGATACTGTTTGAAATATTTACTCCTATCAGCCTGGATACTGTGTGAAATATAGACCCCTGTCAGCCTGTAGACCGTGTGAAAGATTTACCCCTATCAGCCTGGACACTGTGTGAAATATTTAGCCCTTTATGACTGGACATTGTGTGAAATATTTCCCCTTATAAGCCTGGACGCTGTGTGAAATATTTAGCCCTATATGACTGGACATTGTCTGAAATATTTACCCTTATCAGCCTGTACACTGTGTGAAATATTTAACCCTATCATCCTGGATATATTGTGAAATATTTACCCCTATCAGCCGGGATACAGTGTGTAATATTTACCGCTAACAGCCTGGATACTGTGTGAAATATTTACTCCTATCAGCCTGGACACTGTGTGAAATATTTACCCCTATCAGTCTGGACACTGTGTGCAATATTTATACCTATCAAACTGGAGACTGTGTGAAATATTTACCCCTATCATCCTGGATACTATGCGTAATATTTACCGCTAACAGCCTGGATAGAGTGTGAAATATTTACCCCTATCAGCCTGGATACATTGTGAAATATTTACCACTATCAGCCTGGAGACTGTGTTAACTATTTACCCCTATCAGCCTGGAGACTGTGTGAAATATATAGCCCTAACAGCCTAGGTACTGTGTGAAATATTTGCCAGTATCAGCCTTGAGACTGTGTGAAATATTTACCCTATCAGCCTGGATATTCCGTGAAATATTTACCTCTATCAGCCTGGTTACGGTGTGAAATATTTACCCGTATCTGCCTGGATACTGTGTGAAATATTTACTCCGATCAGCCTGGATACTGTGTGAAATATATACCCCTGTCAGCCTATAGACCGTGTGAAAGATTTACCCCTATCAGCCTGGACACTGTGTGAAATATTTAGCCCTTTATGACTGGACATTGTGTGAAATATTTCCCCTTATAAGCCTGGACGCTGTGTGAAATATTTAGCCCTATATGACTGGACATTGTCTGAAATGTTTACCCCTATCAGTCTGGACACTGTGTGTAATATTTACCCCTATCAGTGTGGAGACTGTGTGAAAAATTTATCCCTATCATCCTGGACAGAGTGTGAAATATTTACCCCTATCAGCCTGGAGACTGTGTGAAATATTTACCCCTATCAGCCTGGATACAGTGTGTAATATTTACCGCTAACAGCCTGGATACTGTTTGAAATATTTACCCCTATCAGCCTGGATACTGTGTGAAATATTTACTCCTATCAGCCTGGATACTGTGTGAAATATATACCCCTGTCAGCCTGTAGACCGTGTGAAAGTTTTACCCCTATCAGCCTGGACACTGTGTGAAATATTTAGCCCTTTATGACTGGACATTGTGTGAAATATTTCCCCTTATAAGCCTGGACGCTGTGTGAAATATTTAGCCCTATATGACTGGACATTGTCTGAAATGTTTACCCCTATCAGTCTGGACACTGTGTGTAATATTTACCCCTATCATTGTGGAGACTGTGTGAAATATTTATCCCTATCATCCTGGACAGAGTGTGAAATATTTACCCCTATCAGCCTGGAGACTGTGTGAAATATTTACCCCTATCAGCCTGGATACAGTGTGTAATATTTACCGCTAACAGCCTGGATACTGTGTGAAATATTTACCCCTATCAACCTGGATACTGTGTGAAATATTTACCCCTATCAGCCTGGATACATTGTGAAATATTTACCCCTATCAGCCTGGATACACTGTGTAATATTTAACGCAAACAGCCTGAATACTGTGTGAAATATTTACCCCTATCAGCCTGGATACTGTGTGAAATATTTACTCCTATCAGCATGGATACTGTGTGAAATATTTACCCCTGTCAGCCTGGAGACTGTGTGAAATATATAGCCCTAACAGCCGAAGTACTGTGTGAAATATTTGCCACTATCAGCCCTGAGACTGTGTGAAATATTTACCCTATCAGCCTGGATATTTCGTGAAATATTTACCCCTACCAGCCTGGATACGGTGTGAAATATTTACCCGTATCCGCCTGGATACTGTGTGAAATAGTTACTCCTATCAGCCTGGATACTGTGTGAAATATTTAACCCTATCATCCTGGGTATATTGTGAAATATTTACCCCTATCAGCCTGGATACAGTGTGTAATATTTACCGCTAACAGCCTGGATACTGTGTGAATTATTTACCCCTATCAGCCTGGACACTGTGTGAAATATTTACTCCTATCAGTCTGGACACTGTGTGCAATATTTACACCTATCAAACTGGAGACTGTGTGAAATATTTACCCCTATCATCCTGGATAGTATGCGTAATATTTACCGCTAACAGCCTGGATACTGTGTGAAATATTTACCCCTATCAGCCTGGATACATTGTGAAATATTTACCACTATCAGCCTGGAGACTGTGTTAACCATTTACCCCTATCAGCCTGGAGACTGTGTGAAATATATAGCCCTAACAGCCTCGGTACTGTGTGAAATATTTGCCACTATCAGCCTGGATATTGCGTGAAATATTTACCTCTATCAGCCTGGTTACGGTGTGAAATATTTACCCGTATCCGCCTGGATACTGTGTGCAATATTTACTCCTATCAGCCTGGATACTGTGTGAAATATTAACCCTGTCAGCCTGTAGACCGTGTGAAAGATTTACCCCTATCAGCCTGGACACTGTGTGAAATATTTATCCCATTATGACTGGACATTATGTGAAATACTTACCCTTATAAGCCTGGACGCTGTGTGAAATATTTAGCCCTATATGACTGGACATTGTCTGAAATGTTTACCCCTATCAGTCTGGACACATTGTGTAATATTTACCCCTATCAGTGTGGAGACTGTGTGAAATATTTATCCCTATCATCCTGGACACAGTGTGAAATATTTACCCCTATCAGCCTGGAGACTGTGTGAAATATTTACCCCTATCAGTCTGGATACTGTGTGAAATATTTACCTCTATCAGCCTGGATACTATTTGAAATATTTACACCTAACTGCCTGGATATTGTTTGAAATATTCACCCTCATTAGCTTGGATACAGTGTGAAATATTTACCCCTATCAGCCTGGTGACTGTGTGAAAAATTTACCCCTATCAGCCTGGATACTGTGTGAAAAATTTACCCCTATCAGCCTGGATACATTGTGAAATATTTACCCCTATCAGCCTGGATACAGTGTGTAATATTTACCGCTAACAGCCTGGATACTGTGTGAAATATTTACCCCTATCAGCCTGGATACTGTGTGAAATATTTACCCCTATCAGCCTGGATACTGTGTGAAATATTTACTCCTATCAGCCTGGATACTGTGTGAAATATATACCCCTGTCAGCCTGTAGACCGTGTGAAAGATTTACCCCTATCAGCCTGGACACTGTGTGAAATATTTATCCCTTTATGACAGGACATTGTGTGAAATATTTACCCTTATAAGCCTGGACGCTGTGTGAAATATTTAGCCCTATGTGACTGGACATTGTCTGAAATGTTTACCCCTATCAGTCTGGACACTTTGTGTAATATTTACCCCTATCAGTGTGGAGACTGTGTGAAATATTTATCCCTATCATCCTGGACACAGTGTGAAATATTTACCCCTATCAGCCTTGAGACGGTGTGAAATATTTACCCCTATCAGTCTGGATAATGTGTGAAATATTTACCTCTATCAGCCTGGATACTATTTGAAATATTTACACCTAACTGCCTGGATATTGTTTGAAATATTCACCCTCATTAGCTTGGATACAGTGTGAAATATTTACCCCTATCAGCCTGGTGAATGTGTGAAAAATTTACCCCTATCAGCCTGGATACTGTGTAAAATATTTACCCCTATCAGCCTGGATACATTGTGAAATATTTACCCCTATCAGCCTGGATACAGTGTGTAATATTTACCGCTAACAGCCTGGATACTGTGTGAAATATTTACCCCTATCAGCCTGGATACTGTGTGAAATATTTATCCCTATCATCCTGGACACAGTGTGAAATATTTACCCCTATCAGCCTGGAGACTGTGTGAAATATTTACCCCTATCAGTCTGGATACATTGTGAAAGATTTACCCCTATCAGCCTGGAGACTGTGTGGAAAATTTACCCCTATCAGCCTGGATTCTGTGTGAAATATTTACCCCTATCAGCCTGAAGACTGTGTGAAATATTATCCGCTATTAGCCTAGGTACTGTGTGAAATATTTACCCCTATCTGCCTGGAGACTGTGTGAAATATTTAACCCTATCTTCCTGGATATATTGTGAAATATTTACCCCTATCAGCCTGGATACAGTGTGTAATATTTACCGCTAACAGCCTGGATACTGTGTGAAATATTTACCCCTATCAGCCTGGACACTGAGTGAAATATTTACCCCTATCAGTCTGGACACTGTGTGCAATATTTACACCTATCTAACTGGAGACTGTGTGAAATATTTACCCCTATCATCCTGGATATATTGTGAAATATTTACCCCTATCATCCTGGATACAGTGTGTAATATTTACCGCTAACAGCCTGGATACTGTGTGAAATATTTAACCCTATCAGCCTGGATACTGTGTGAAATATTTACCCCTATCAGCCTGGATACATTGTGAAATATTTACCCTTATCAGCCTGAACACTGTGTCAAATTCTATCCGCTATTAGCCAAGGTACTGTATGAAATATTTACCCCTATCAGCCTGGATACATTGTGAAATATTTACCCCTACTAGCCTGGAGACTGTGTTAAATATTTACCCCTATCAGCCTGGAGACTGTGTGAAATATATTGCCCTAACAGCCTAGGTACTGTGTGAAATATTTGCCACTATCAGCCTTGAGACTGTGTGAAATATTTACCCTATCAGCCTGGACATTGCGTGAAATATTTACCTCTATCAGCCTGGATACGGTGTGAAATATTTACCCGTATCCGCCTGGATACTGTGTGAAAAATTTAATCCTATCAGCCTGGATACTGTGTGAAATATTTACCCCTGTCAGCCTGTAGACCGTGTGAAATATTTACCCCTATCAGCCTGGAGACTGTGTGAAATATTTAACCCTATCATCCTGGATATATTGTGAAATATTTACCCCTATCAGCCTGGATACAGTGTGTATTATTTACCGCTAACAGCCTGGATACTGTGTGAAATATTTACACCTATCAAACTGGAGACTGTGTGAAATATTTACCCCTATCATTCTGGATACTATGCGTAATATTTACCGCTAACATCCTGGATACTGTGTGAAATATTTACCCCTTTCAGCCTGGATACATTGTGAAATATTTACCCCTATCAGCCTGGAGACTGTGTGAAATATTTACCCTATCAGCCTGGATATTGCGTGAAATATTTACCCCTATCAGCCTGGATACGGTGTGAAATATTTACCCGTATCCGCCTGGAGACTGTGTGTAATATTTAACCCTATCAGCCTGGATTCTGTGTGAAATATTTACCCCTATCAGCCTGAAAACTGTGTGAAATATTATCCGCTATTAGCCTAGGTACTGTGTGAAATATTTACCCCTATCTGCCTGAAGACTGTTTGAAATATTTACCCCTATCAGCCTAGGTACTGTGTGAAATATTTAGCCCTATCAGTGGGGTGCCTGTGTGAAATATTTACCCCTATCAAGCTGGACACTGTGTGAAATATTAAGCCCTATATGACTGGACATTGTGTGAAATATTTACCCCTATCAGCCTGTACACTGTGTGAAATATTTACCCCTATCAGCCTGGAGACTGTGTGAAATATTTAACCCTATCATCCTGGATATATTGTGAAATATTTACCCCTATCAGCCAGGATACAGTGTGTAATATTTACCGCTAACAGCCTGGATACTGTGTGAAATATTTACCCCTATCAGCCTGGATACATTGTGAAATATTTACCCCTATCAGCCTGGAGACTGTGTGGAAAATTTACCCCTATCAGCCTGGATACCGTGTGAAATATTTACACCTATCAAACTGGAGACTGTGTGAAATATTTACCCCTATCATCCTGGATACTATGCGTAATATTTACTGCTAACAGCCCGGACTTTGTGCGAAATATTTACCCCTATCAGCCTGGTTACATTGTGAAATATTTACCCCTATCAGCCTGGAGACTGTGTGAAATATTTACCCCTATCAGCCTGGAGACTGTGTGAAATATATCGCCCTAACAGCCGAGGTACTGTGTGAAATATTTGCCACTATCAGCCTTGAGACTGTGTGAAATATTTACCCTATCAGCCTGGATATTGCGTGAAATATTTACCCCTATCAGCCTGGATACGGTGTGAAATATTTACCCGTATCAGCCTGGATACTGTTTGAAATATTTACCCCTGTCAGCCTGTAGACCGTGTGAAAGATTTACCCCTATCAGCCTGGACACTGTGTGAAATATTTAGCCCTTTATGACTGGACATTGTGTGAAATATTTACCCTTATCCGCCTGGACGCTGTGTGAAATATTTAGCCCTATCAGTCTGGATACTGTGTGTAATATTTACCCCTATCAGCCTGGAGACTGTGTGAAATATTTACCCCTATCAGCCTGGATACTATCTGAAATATTTACACCTAACTGCCTGGATATTGTTTGAAATATTCACCCTCATCAGCTTGGATACAGTGTGAAATATTTACCCCTATCAGCCTGGATACTGTGTGTAATATTTACCCATATCAGCCTGGAGGCTGTGTGAAAAAATTACCCCTATCAGCCTGGAGACTGTGTGAAATACTTACCCTATCAGCCTGGAGAACGTGTGAATATTCTACCCCTATCGGCCTGGACATTGTGTGAAATAATTACTCCTATCAGCCTGGATACTGTGTGAAATATTTACCCCTATCAGCCTCGTTACTGTGGCAAATATTTACCCCTCTCAGCCTGGAGACTCTATGAAATATTTAACCCTATCTTCCTGGAGACTGTGTGAAATATGTACCCCAACCGCCTGGATACTGTATGAAATATCTATCCCTATCAGCCTGGAGACTGTGTGAAATATTTACCCCTATCGGCCTGGATACTGTGTGAAATATTTACCCCTATCAGCCTGAAGACTGTGTGAAATATTATCCGCTATTTGCCTAGGTACTGTGTGAAATATTTACCCCTATCTGCCTGAAGACTGTTTGAAATATTTACCCCTATCAGCCTAGGTACTGTGTGAAATATTTAGCCCCATCAGTGTGGTGCCTGTGTGAAATATTTACCCCTATCAAGCTGGACACTGTGTGAAATATTAAGCCCTATATGACTGGACATTGTGTGAAATATTTACCCCTATCAGCCTGGACACTGTGTGAAATATTTACCCCTATCAGTCTGGACACTGTGTGCAATATTTACACCTATCAAACTGGAGACTGTGTGAAATATTTACCCCTATCATCCTGGATACTATGCGTAATATTTGCCGCTAACAGCCTGGATACTGTGTGAAATATTTATCCCTATCAGCCTGGATACATTGTGAAATATTTACCCCTATCAGCCTGGAGACTGTGTTAAATATTTACCCCTATCAGACTGGAGACTGTGTGAAATATATAGCCCTAACAGCCGAGGTACTGTGTGAAATATTTGCCACTATCAGCCTTGAGACTGTGTGAAATATTTACCCTATCAGCCTGGATATTGCCTGAAATATTTACCCCTATCAGCCTGGATACGGTGTGAAATATTTACCCGTATTCGCCTGGATACTGTGTGAAATATTTACTCCTATCAGCCTGGATACTGTGTGAAATATATACCCCTGTCAGCCTGTAGACCGTGTGAAACATTTACCCCTATCAGCCTGGACACTGTGTGAAATATTTAGCCCTTTATGACTGGACATTGCCTGAAATGTTTACCCCTATCAGTCTGGACACTGTGTGTAATATTTACCCCTATCAGTGTGGAGACTGTGTGAAATAGTTATCCCTATCATACTGGACACAGTGTGAAATATTTACCCCTATCAGCCTGGAGACTGTGTGAAATATTTACCCCTAACAGTCTGGATACTGTGTGAAATATTTACCTCTATCAGCCTGGATACTATGTGAAATATTTACACCTAACTGCCTGGATATTGTTTGAAATATTCGCCCTCATCAGCTTGGATACAGTGTGAAATATTTACCCCTATCAGCCTGGTGACTGTGTGAAAAATTTACCCCTATCAGCCTGGATACTGAGTGAAATATTTACCCCTATCAGCCTGGATACATTGTGAAATATTTACCCCAATCAGCCTGGAGACTGTGTGAAATATTTAACCCTATCATCCTGGATATATTGTGAAATATTTACCCCTATCAGCCTGGATACTGTGTGTAATATTTACCGCTAACAGCCTGGATACTGTGTGAAATATTTACCCCTATCAGCCTCGTTACTGTGGCAAATATTTACCCCTCTCAGCCTGGAGACTCTATGAAATATTTAACCCTATCTTCCTGGAGACTGTGTGAAATATGTACCCCAACCGCCTGGATACTGTATGAAATATCTATCCCTATCAGCCTGGAGACTGTGTGAAATATTTACCCCTATCGGCCTGGATACTGTGTGAAATATTTACCCCTATCAGCCTGAAGACTGTGTGAAATATTATCCGCTATTTGCCTAGGTACTGTGTGAAATATTTACCCCTATCTGCCTGAAGACTGTTTGAAATATTTACCCCTATCAGCCTAGGTACTGTGTGAAATATTTAGTCCTATCAGTGTGGTGCCTGTGTGAAATATTTACCCCTATCAAGCTGGACACTGTGTGAAATATTAAGCCATATATGACTGGACATTGTGTGAAATATTTACCCCTATCAGCCTGGACACTGTGTGAAATATTTACCCCTATCAGTCTGGACACTGTGTGCAATATTTACACCTATCAAACTGGAGACTGTGTGAAATATTTACCCCTATCATCCTGGATACTATGCGTAATATTTACCGCTAACAGCCTGGATACTGTGTGAAATATTTATCCCTATCAGCCTGGATACATTGTGAAATATTTACCCCTATCAGCCTGGAGACTGTGTTAAATATTTACCCCTATCAGACTGGAGACTGTGTGAAATATATAGCCCTAACAGCCGAGGTACTGTGTGAAATATTTGCCACTATCAGCCTTGAGACTGTGTGAAATATTTACCCTATCAGCCTGGATATTGCGTGAAATATTTACCCCTATCAGCCTGGATACGGTGTGAAATATTTACCCGTATTCGCCTGGATACTGTGTGAAATATTTAACCCTATCAGCCTGGGGAATCTGTGAAATATGTACTCCAACCGCCTGGATACTTTGTGAAGTATTTCCCCTATCGGAATGGAGACTGTGTGAAATATTTACACATATCAGCCTGGAGACTGTGTGTAATATTTACCCCTATTAACCTGGATACTGTGTGAAATATATACCCCTATCCTCCTGGATATGATGTGAAATATCTATCCCTATCAGCCTGGGGACGTGTGAAATATTTACCCCTATCAGCCTAGGTAGTGTGTTAAATATTTACCCCTATCAGCCTAGAGACTGTGTGTAATATTTACCCATATCAGCCTGGAGACTGTGTGAAAAAATTACCCCTATCAGCCTGGAGACTGTGTGAAATACTTACCCTATCAGCCTGGAGAACGTGTGAATATTCTACCCCTATCGGCCTGGACATTGTGTGAAATAATTACTCCTATCAGCCTGGATACTGTGTGAAATATTTACCCCTATCAGCCTCGTTACTGTGGGAAATATTTACCCCTATCAGCCTGGAGACTCTATGAAATATTTAACCCTATCTTCCTGGAGACTGTGTGAAATATGTACCCCAACCACCTGGATACTGTATGAAATAACTATCCCTATCAGCCTGGAGACTGTGTGAAATATTTACCCCTATCAGCCTGGATACAGTGTGTAATATTTACCGCTAACAGCCTGGATACTGTGTGAAATATTTACCCCTATCAGCCTGGACACTGTGTGAAATGTTTACCCCTATCAGCCTGGATACATTGTGAAATATTTACCCCTATCAGCCTGGAGACTGTGTTAAATATTTACCCCTATCAGACTGGAGACTGTGTGAAATATATAGCCCTAACAGCCGAGGTACTGTGTGAAATATTTGCCACTATCAGCCTTGAGACTGTGTGAAATATTTACCCTATCAGCCTGGATATTGCGTGAAATATTTACCCCTATCAGCCTGGATACGGTGTGAAATATTTACCCGTATTCGCCTGGATACTGTGTGAAATATTTACTCCTATCAGCCTGGATACTGTGTGAAATATTTACCCCTATCACCCTGAAGACTGTGTGAAATATTATCCGCTATTAGCCTAGGTACTGTGTGAAATATTTACCCCTATCAGCCTGGACACTGTGTGAAATATTTACCCTTATCAGTCTGGACACTGTGTGCAATATTTACACCTATCAAACTGGAGACTGTGTGAAATATTTACCCCTATCATCCTGGATACTATGCGTAATATTTGCCGCTAACAGCCTGGATACTGTGTGAAATATTTACCCCTTACAGCCTGGATACCTTGTGAAATATTTACCCCTATCAGCCTGGAGACTGTGTTAAATATTTACCCCTATCAGCCTGGAGACTGTGTGAAATATATAGCCCTAACAGCCTAGGTACTGTGTGAAACATTTGCCACTATCAGCCTTGAGACTGTGTGAAATATTTACTCTATCATCCTGGATATTGCGTGAAATATTTACCCCTATCAGCCTGGATACGGTGTGAAATATTTACCCGTATCAGCCTGGATACTGTTTGAAATATTTACCCCTGTCAGCCTGTAGACCGTGTGAAAGATTTACCGCTATCAGCCTGGACACTGTGTGAAATATTTAGCCCTTTATGACTGGACATTGTGTGAAATATTTACCCTTATCCGCCTGGACGCTGTGTGAAATATTTAGCCCTATCAGTCTGGATACTGTGTGTAATATTTACCCCTATCAGCCTGGAGACTGTGTGAAATATTTACCCCTATCAGCCTGGATACTATCTGAAATATTTGCACCTAATTGCCTGGATATTGTTTGAAATATTCACCCTCATCAGCTTGGATACAGTGTGAAATATTTACCCCTATCAGCCTGGTGACTGTGTGAAAAATTTACCCCTATCAGCCTGGATACTGTGTGAAATATTTACCCCTATCAGCCTGGATACATTGTGAAATATTTACCCGTATCCGCCTGGAGACTTTGTGAAATATTTACCCCTATCAGCCTGGATACTGTGTGAAATATTTACCCCTATCAGCCTGAAGACTGTGTGAAATATTATCCGCTATTAGCCTAGGTACTGTGTGAAATACTTACACCTATCTGCCTGAAGACTGTTTGAAATATTTACCCCTATCAGCCGAGGTACTGTGTGAAATATTTAGCCCTATCAGTGGGGTGCCTGTGTGAAATATTTACCCCTATCAAGCTGGACACTGTGTGAAATATTAAGCCCTATATGACTGGACATTGTGTGAAATATTTACCCCTATCAGCCTGGAAACTGTGTGAAATTTTTACCCCTATCAGCCTGGAGACTGTGTGAAATATTTAACCCTATCATCCTGGATATATTGTGAAATATTTACCCCTATCAGCCTGGATACAGTGTGTAATATTTACCGCTAACAGCCTGGATACTGTGTGAAATATTTACCCTTATCAGCCTGGACACTGTGTGAAATATTTACCCCTATCAGTCTGGACACTGTGTGCAATATTTACACCTATCAAACTGGAGACTGTGTGAAATATTTACCCCTATCATCCTGGATACTATGCGTAATATTTACCGCTAACAGCCTGGATACTGTGTGAAATATTTACCCCTATCAGCCTGGATACATTGTGAAATATTTACCCCTATCAGCCTGGATACATTGTGAAATATTTACCCCTATCAGCCTGGAGACTGTGTGAAATATATAGCCCTAACAGCCTAGGTACTGTGTGAAACATTTGCCACTATCAGCCTTGAGACTGTGTGAAATATTTACTCTATCAGCCTGGATATTGCGTGAAATATTTACCCCTATCAGCCTGGATACGGTGTGAAATATTTACCCGTATCAGCCTGGATACTGTTTGAAATATTTACCCCTGTCAGCCTGTAGACCGTGTGAAAGATTTACCCCTATCAGCCTGGACACTGTGTGAAATATTTAGCCCTTTATGACTGGACATTGTGTGAAATATTTACCCTTATCCGCCTGGACGCTGTGTGAAATATTTAGCCCTATCAGTCTGGATACTGTGTGTAATATTTACCCCTATCAGCCTGGAGACTGTGTGAAATATTTACCCCTATCAGCCTGGATACTATCTGAAATATTTACACCTAACTGCCTGGATATTGTTTGAAATATTCACCCTCATCAGCTTGGATACAATGTGAAATATTTACCCCTATCAGCCTGGTGACTGTGTGAAAAATTTACCCCTATCAGCCTGGATACTGTGTGAAATATTTACCCCTATCAGCCTGGATACATTGTGAAATATTTACCCCTATCAGCCTGGAGACTGTGTGAAATATTTAACCCTATCAGCCTGGATACTGTGTGAAATATTTACCCCTATCAGCCTGGATACGGTGTGGAATATTTACCCGTATCAGCCTGGAGACTGTGTGGAAAATTTACCCCGATCAGCTGGGGTACTGTGTGAAAAATTTACCCCTATCAGCCTGGAGATTGTTTGAAATATTTAAACCTATCATCCTGGATACAGTCTGAAAATTTAACCCGATCTGCTTGGAGACTGTGTGAAATATTTAACCCTATCAGCCTGGGGAATCTGTGAAATATGTACCCCAACCGCCTGGATACTTTGTGAAGTATTTCCCCTATCGGAATGGAGACTGTGTGAAATATTTACACATATCAGCCTAGAGACTGTGTGTAATATTTACCCCTATTAACCTGGATACTGTGTGAAATCTATACCCCTATCATCCTGGATATGATGTGAAATATCTATCCCTATCTGCCTGGGGCCGTGTGAAATATTTACCCCTATCAGCCTAGGTAGTGTGTTAAATATTTACCCCTATCAGCCTGGATACTGTGTGTAATATTTACCCATATCAGCCTGGAGGCTGTGTGAAAAAATTACCCCTATCAGCCTGGAGACTGTGTGAAATACTTACCCTATCAGCCTGGAGAACGTGTGAATATTCTACCCCTATCGGCCTGGACATTGTGTGAAATAATTACTCCTATCAGCCTGGATACTGTGTGAAATATTTACCCCTATCAGCCTCGTTACTGTGGCAAATATTTACCCCTCTCAGCCTGGAGACTCTATGAAATATTTAACCCTATCTTCCTGGAGACTGTGTGAAATATGTACCCCAACCGCCTGGATACTGTTTGAAATATCTATCCCTATCAGCCTGGAGACTGTGTGAAATATTTACCCCTATCGGCCTGGATACTGTGTGAAATATTTACCCCTATCAGCCTGAAGACTGTGTGAAATATTATCCGCTATTTGCCTAGGTACTGTGTGAAATATTTACCCCAATCTGCCTGAAGACTGTTTGAAATATTTACCCCTATCAGCCTAGGTACTGTGTGAAATATTTAGCCCCATCAGTGTGGTGCCTGTGTGAAATATTTACCCCTATCAAGCTGGACACTGTGTGAAATATTAAGCCCTATATGACTGGACATTGTGTGAAATATTTACCCCTATCAGCCTGGACACTGTGTGAAATATTTACCCCTATCAGTCTGGACACTGTGTGCAATATTTACACCTATCAAACTGGAGACTGTGTGAAATATTTACCCCTATCATCCTGGATACTATGCGTAATATTTGCCGCTAACAGCCTGGATACTGTGTGAAATATTTATCCCTATCAGCCTGGATACATTGTGAAATATTTACCCCTATCAGCCTGGAGACTGTGTTAAATATTTACCCCTATCAGACTGGAGACTGTGTGAAATGTATAGCCCTAACAGCCGAGGTACTGTGTGAAATATTTGCCACTATCAGCCTTGAGACTGTGTGAAATATTTACCCTATCAGCCTGGATATTGCGTGAAATATTTACCCCTATCAGCCTGGATACGGTGTGAAATATTTACCCGTATTCGCCTGGATACTGTGTGAAATATTTACTCCTATCAGCCTGGATACTGTGTGAAATATATACCCCTGTCAGCCTGTAGACCGTGTGAAACATTTACCCCTATCAGCCTGGACACTGTGTGAAATATTTAGCCCTTTATGACTGGACATTGTGTGAAATATTTACCCTTATAAGCCTGGACGCTGTGTGAAATATTTAGCCCTATATGACTGGACATTGCCTGAAATGTTTACCCCTATCAGTCTGGACACTGTGTGTAATATTTACCCCTATCAGTGTGGAGACTGTGTGAAATAGTTATCCCTATCATACTGGACACAGTGTGAAATATTTACCCCTATCAGCCTGGAGACTGTGTGAAATATTTACCCCTAACAGTCTGGATACTGTGTGAAATATTTACCTCTATCAGCCTGGATACTATGTGAAATATTTACACCTAACTGCCTGGATATTGTTTGAAATATTCGCCCTCATCAGCTTGGATACAGTGTGAAATATTTACCCCTATCAGCCTGGTGACTGTGTGAAAAATTTACCCCTATCAGCCTGGATACTGTGTGAAATATTTACCCCTATCAGCCTGGATACATTGTGAAATATTTACCCCTATCAGCCTGGAGACTATGTGAAATATTTAACCCTATCATCCTGGATATATTGTGAAATATTTACCCCTATCAGCCTGGATACTGTGTGTAATATTTACCGCTAACAGCCTGGATACTGTGTGAAATATTTGCCCCTATCAGCCTCGTTACTGTGGCAAATATTTACCCCTCTCAGCCTGGAGACTCTATGAAATATTTAACCCTATCTTCCTGGAGACTGTGTGAAATATGTACCCCAACCGCCTGGATACTGTATGAAATATCTATCCCTATCAGCCTGGAGACTGTGTGAAATATTTACCCCTATCGGCCTGGATACTGTGTGAAATATTTACCCCTATCAGCCTGAAGACTGTGTGAAATATTATCCGCTATTTGCCTAGGTACTGTGTGAAATATTTACCACTATCTGCCTGAAGACTGTTTGAAATATTTACCCCTATCAGCCTAGGTACTGTGTGAAATATTTAGTCCTATCAGTGTGGTGCCTGTGTGAAATATTTACCCCTATCAAGCTGGACACTGTGTGAAATATTAAGCCATATATGACTGGACATTGTGTGAAATATTTACCCCTATCAGCCTGGACACTGTGTGAAATATTTACCCCTATCAGTCTGGACACTGTGTGCAATATTTACACCTATCAAACTGGAGACTGTGTGAAATATTTACCCCTATCATCCTGGATACTATGCGTAATATTTACCGCTAACAGCCTGGATACTGTGTGAAATATTTATCCCTATCAGCCTGGATACATTGTGAAATATTTACCCCTATCAGCCTGGAGACTGTGTTAAATATTTACCCCTATCAGACTGGAGACTGTGTGAAATATATAGCCCTAACAGCCGAGGTACTGTGTGAAATATTTGCCACTATCAGCCTTGAGACTGTGTGAAATATTTACCCTATCAGCCTGGATATTGCGTGAAATATTTACCCCTATCAGCCTGGATACGGTGTGAAATATTTACCCGTATTCGCCTGGATACTGTTTGAAATATTTAACCCTATCAGCCTGGGGAATCTGTGAAATATGTACTCCAACCGCCTGGATACTTTGTGAAGTATTTCCCCTATCGGAATGGAGACTGTGTGAAATATTTACACATATCAGCCTGAAGACTGTGTGTAATATTTACCCCTATTAACCTGGATACTGTGTGAAATATATACCCCTATCCTCCTGGATATGATGTGAAATATCTATCCCTATCAGCCTGGGGACGTGTGAAATATTTACCCCTATCAGCCTAGGTAGTGTGTTAAATATTTACCCCTATCAGCCTAGAGACTGTGTGTAATATTTACCCATATCAGCCTGGAGACTGTGTGAAAAAATTACCCCTATCAGCCTGGAGACTGTGTGAAATACTTACCCTATCAGCCTGGAGAACGTGTGAATATTCTACCCCTATCGGCCTGGACATTGTGTGAAATAATTACTCCTATCAGCCTGGATACTGTGTGAAATATTTACCCCTATCAGCCTCGTTACTTTGGGAAATATTTACCCCTATCAGCCTGGAGACTCTATGAAATATTTAACCCTATCTTCCTGGAGACTGTGTGAAATATGTACCCCAACCACCTGGATACTGTATGAAATAACTATCCCTATCAGCCTGGAGACTGTGTGAAATATTTACCCCTATCAGCCTGGATACAGTGTGTAATATTTACCGCTAACAGCCTGGATACTGTGTGAAATATTTACCCCTATCAGCCTGGACACTGTGTGAAATGTTTACCCCTATCAGCCTGGATACATTGTGAAATATTTACCCCTATCAGCCTGGAGACTGTGTTAAATATTTACCCCTAACAGCCTGGAGACTGTGTGAAATATATAGCCCTAACAGCCGAGGTACTGTGTGAAATATTTGCCACTATCAGCCTTGAGACTGTGTGAAATATTTACCCTATCAGCCTGGATATTGCGTGAAATATTTACCCCTATCAGCCTGGATACGGTGTGAAATATTTACCCGTATTCGCCTGAATACTGTGTGAAATATTTACTCCTATCAGCCTGGATACTGTGTGAAATATATACCCCTGTCAGCCTGTAGACCGTGTGAAAGATTTACCCCTATCAGCCTGGAAACTGTGTGAAATATTTAGCCCTTTATGACTGGACATTGTGTGAAATATTTACCCTTATAAGCCTGGACGCTGTGTGAAATATTTAGCCCTATATGACTGGACATTGCCTGAAATGTTTACCCCTATCAGTCTGGACACTGTGTGTAATATTTACCCCTATCAGTGTGGAGACTGTGTGAAATTGTTATCCCTATCATACTGGACACAGTGTGAAATATTTACCCCTATCAGCCTGGAGACTGTGTGAAATATTTACCCCTATCAGTCTGGATACTGTGTGAAATATT
Source organism: Carcharodon carcharias (assembly GCF_017639515.1). NCBI lineage: Eukaryota > Metazoa > Chordata > Chondrichthyes > Lamniformes > Lamnidae > Carcharodon > Carcharodon carcharias. The sequence continues at coordinate 101,041,847 of NC_054483.1, forward strand.
TACCTCTATCAGCCTGGATACTATGTGAAATATTTACACCTAACTGCCTGGATATTGTTTGAAATATTCGCCCTCATCAGCTTGGATACAGTGTGAAATATTTACCCCTATCAGCCTGGTGACTGTGTGAAAAATTTACCCCTATCAGCCTGGATACTGTGTGAAATATTTACCCCTATCAGCCTGGATACATTGTGAAATATTTGCCCCTATCAGCCTCGTTACTGTGGGAAATATTTACCCCTCTCAGCCTGGAGACTCTATGAAATATTTAACCCTATCTTCCTGGAGACTGTGTGAAATATGTACCCCAACCGCCTGGATACTGTATGAAATATCTATCCCTATCAGCCTGGAGACTGTGTGAAATATTTACCCCTATCGGCCTGGATACTGTGTGAAATATTTACCCCTATCAGCCTGAAGACTGTGTGAAATATTATCCGCTATTTGCCTAGGTACTGTGTGAAATATTTACCCCTATCTGCCTGAAGACTGTTTGAAATATTTACCCCTATCAGCCTAGGTACTGTGTGAAATATTTATTCCTATCAGTGTGGTGCCTGTGTGAAATATTTACCCCTATCAAGCTGGACACTTTGTGAAATATTAAGCCCTATATGACTGGACATTGTGTGAAATATTTACCCCTATCAGCCTGGACACTGTGTGAAATATTTACCCCTATCAGTCTGGACACTGTGTGCAATATTTACACCTATCAAACTGGAGACTGTGTGAAATATTTACCCCTATCATCCTGGATACTATGCGTAATATTTACCGCTAACAGCCTGGATACTGTGTGAAATATTTATCCCTATCAGCCTGGATACATTGTGAAATATTTACCCCTGTCAGCCTGTAGACCGTGTGAAAGATTTACCCCTATCAGCCTGGACACTGTGTGAAATATTTAGCCCTTTATGACTGGACATTGTGTGAAATATTTACCCTTATAAGCCTGGACGCTGTGTGAAATATTTAGCCCTATATGACTGGACATTGCCTGAAATGTTTACCCCTATCAGTCTGGACACTGTGTGTAATATTTACCCCTATCAGTGTGGAGACTGTGTGAAATAGTTATCCCTATCATACTGGACACAGTGTGAAATATTTACCCCTATCAGCCTGGAGACTGTGTGAAATATTTACCCCTATCAGTCTGGATACTGTGTGAAATATTTACCTCTATCAGCCTGGATACTATGTGAAATATTTACACCTAACTGCCTGGATATTGTTTGAAATATTCGCCCTCATCAGCCTGGATACTGTGTGAAATATATACCCCTGTCAGCCTGTAGACCGTGTGAAAGATTTACCCCTATCAGCCTGGAAACTGTGTGAAATATTTAGCACTTTATGACTGGACATTGTGTGAAATATTTACCCTTATAAGCCTGGACGCTGTGTGAAATATTTAGCCCTATATGACTGGACATTGCCTGAAATGTTTACCCCTATCAGTCTGGACACTGTGTGTAATATTTACCCCTATCAGTGTGGAGACTGTGTGAAATTGTTATCCCTATCATACTGGACACAGTGTGAAATATTTACCCCTATCAGCCTGGAGACTGTGTGAAATATTTACCCCTATCAGTCTGGATACTGTGTGAAATATTTACCTCTATCAGCCTGGATACTATGTGAAATATTTACACCTAACTGCCTGGATATTGTTTGAAATATTCGCCCTCATCAGCTTGGATACAGTGTGAAATATTTACCCCTATCAGCCTGGTGACTGTGTGAAAAATTTACCCCTATCAGCCTGGATACTGTGTGAAATATTTACCCCTATCAGCCTGGATACATTGTGAAATATTTACCCCAATCAGCCTGGAGACTGTGTGAAATATTTAACCCTATCATCCTGGATATATTGTGAAATATTTACCCCTATCAGCCTGGATACTGTGTGTAATATTTACCGCTAACAGCCTGGATACTGTGTGAAATATTTGCCCCTATCAGCCTCGTTACTGTGGGAAATATTTACCCCTCTCAGCCTGGAGACTCTATGAAATATTTAACCCTATCTTCCTGGAGACTGTGTGAAATATGTACCCCAACCGCCTGGATACTGTATGAAATATCTATCCCTATCAGCCTGGAGACTGTGTGAAATATTTACCCCTATCGGCCTGGATACTGTGTGAAATATTTACCCCTATCAGCCTGAAGACTGTGTGAAATATTATCCGCTATTTGCCTAGGTACTGTGTGAAATATTTACCCCTATCTGCCTGAAGACTGTTTGAAATATTTACCCCTATCAGCCTAGGTACTGTGTGAAATATTTATTCCTATCAGTGTGGTGCCTGTGTGAAATATTTACCCCTATCAAGCTGGACACTTTGTGAAATATTAAGCCCTATATGACTGGACATTGTGTGAAATATTTACCCCTATCAGCCTGGACACTGTGTGAAATATTTACCCCTATCAGTCTGGACACTGTGTGCAATATTTACACCTATCAAACTGGAGACTGTGTGAAATATTTACCCCTATCATCCTGGATACTATGCGTAATATTTACCGCTAACAGCCTGGATACTGTGTGAAATATTTATCCCTATCAGCCTGGATACATTGTGAAATATTTACCCCTGTCAGCCTGTAGACCGTGTGAAAGATTTACCCCTATCAGCCTGGAGACTGTGTGAAATATTTAGCCCTTTATGACTGGACATTGTGTGAAATATTTACCCTTATAAGCCTGGACGCTGTGTGAAATATTTAGCCCTATATGACTGGACATTGCCTGAAATGTTTACCCCTATCAGTCTGGACACTGTGTGTAATATTTACCCCTATCAGTGTGGAGACTGTGTGAAATAGTTATCCCTATCATACTGGACACAGTGTGAAATATTTACCCCTATCAGCCTGGAGACTGTGTGAAATATTTACCCCTATCAGTCTGGATACTGTGTGAAATATTTACCTCTATCAGCCTGGATACTATGTGAAATATTTACACCTAACTGCCTGGATATTGTTTGAAATATTCGCCCTCATCAGCCTGGATACTGTGTGAAATATTTACCCCAATCAGCCTGGAGACTGTGTGAAATATTTAACCCTATCATCCTGGATATATTGTGAAATATTTACCCCTATCAGCCTGGATACTGTGTGTAATATTTACCGCTAACAGCCTGGATACTGTGTGAAATATTTACCCCTATCAGCCTCGTTACTGTGGCAAATATTTACCCCTCTCAGCCTAGAGACTCTATGAAATATTTAACCCTATCTTCCTGGAGACTGTGTGAAATATGTACCCCAACCGCCTGGATACTGTATGAAATATCTACCCCTATCAGCCTGGAGACTGTGTGAAATATTTACCCCTATCGGCCTGGATACTGTGTGAAATATTTACCCCTATCAGCCTGAAGACTGTGTGAAATATTATCCGCTATTTGCCTAGGTACTGTGTGAAATATTTACCCCTATCTGCCTGAAGACTGTTTGAAATATTTACCCCTATCAGCCTAGGTACTGTGTGAAATATTTAGTCCTATCAGTGTGGTGCCTGTGTGAAATATTTAACCCTATCAAGCTGGACACTGTGTGAAATATTAAGCCCTATATGACTGGACATTGTGTGAAATATTTACCCCTATCAGCCTGGACACTGTGTGAAATATTTACCCCTATCAGTCTGGACACTGTGTGCAATATTTACACCTATCAAACTGGAGACTGTGTGAAATATTTACCCCTATCATCCTGGATACTATGCGTAATATTTACCGCTAACAGCCTGGATACTGTGTGAAATATTTATCCCTATCAGCCTGGATACATTGTGAAATATTTACCCCTATCAGCCTGGAGACTGTGTTAAATATTTACCCCTATCAGACTGGAGACTGTGTGAAATATATAGCCCTAACAGCCGAGGTACTGTGTGAAATATTTGCCACTATCAGCCTTGAGACTGTGTGAAATATTTACCCTATCAGCCTGGATATTGCGTGAAATATTTACCCCTATCAGCCTGGATACGGTGTGAAATATTTACCCGTATTCGCCTGGATACTGTGTGAAATATTTACTCCTATCAGCCTGGATACTGTGTGAAATATATACCCCTGTCAGCCTGTAGACCGTGTGAAAGATTTACCCCTATCAGCCTGGAGACTGTGTGAAATATTTAGCCCTTTATGACTGGACATTGTGTGAAATATTTACCCTTATAAGCCTGGACGATGTGTGAAATATTTAGCCCTATATGACTGGACATTGCCTGAAATGTTTACCCCAATCAGTCTGGACACTGTGTGTAATATTTACCCCTATCAGTGTGGAGACTGTGTGAAATAGTTATCCCTATCATACTGGACACAGTGTGAAATATTTACCCCTATCAGCCTGGAGACTGTGTGAAATATTTACCCCTATCAGTCTGGATACTGTGTGAAATATTTACCTCTATCAGCCTGGATACTATGTGAAATATTTACACCTAACTGCCTGGATATTGTTTGAAATATTCGCCCTCATCAGCTTGGATACAGTGTGAAATATTTACCCCTATCAGCCTGGTGACTGTGTGAAAATTTACCCCTATCAGCCTGGATACTGTGTGAAATATTTACCCCTATCAGCCTGGATACATTGTGAAATATTTACCCCAATCAGCCTGGAGACTGTGTGAAATATTTAACCCTATCATCCTGGATATATTGTGAAATATTTACCCCTATCAGCCTGGATACTGTGTGTAATATTTACCGCTAACAGCCTGGATACTGTGTGAAATATTTGCCCCTATCAGCCTCGTTACTGTGGCAAATATTTACCCCTCTCAGCCTGGAGACTCTATGAAATATTTAACCCTATCTTCCTGGAGACTGTGTGAAATATGTACCCCAACCGCCTGGATACTGTATGAAATATCTATCCCTATCAGCCTGGAGACTGTGTGAAATATTTACCCCTATCGGCCTGGATACTGTGTGAAATATTTACCCCTATCAGCCTGAAGACTGTGTGAAATATTATCCGCTATTTGCCTAGGTACTGTGTGAAATATTTACCCCTATCTGCCTGAAGACTGTTTGAAATATTTACCCCTATCAGCCTAGGTACTGTGTGAAATATTTAGTCCTATCAGTGTGGTGCCTGTGTGAAATATTTACCCCTATCAAGCTGGACACTGTGTGAAATATTAAGCCCTATATGACTGGACATTGTGTGAAATATTTACCCCTATCAGCCTGGACACTGTGTGAAATATTTACCCCTATCAGTCTGGACACTGTGTGCAATATTTACACCTATCAAACTGGAGACTGTGTGAAGTATTTACCCCTATCATCCTGGATACTATGCGTAATATTTACCGCTAACAGCCTGGATACTGTGTGAAATATTTATCCCTATCAGCCTGGATACATTGTGAAAAATTTACCCCTATCAGCCTGGAGACTGTGTTAAATATTTACCCCTATCAGCCTGGACACTGTGTGAAATATTTAGCCCTTTATGACTGGACATTGTGTGAAATATTTACCCTTATCAGCCTGGACGCTGTGTGAAATATTTAGCCCTATATGACTGGACATTGCCTGAAATGTTTACCCCTATCAGTCTGGACACTGTGTGTATTATTTACCCCTATCAGTGTGGAGACTGTGTGAAATAGTTATCCCTATCATACTGGACACAGTGTGAAATATTTACCCCTATCAGCCTGGAGACTGTGTGAAATATTTACCCCTATCAGTCTGGATACTGTGTGAAATATTTACCTCTATCAGCCTGGATACTATGTGAAATATTTACACCTAACTGCCTGGATATTGTTTGAAATATTCGCCCTCATCAGCCTGGATACTGTGTGAAATATTTACCCCAATCAGCCTGGAGACTGTGTGAAATATTTAACCCTATCATCCTGGATATATTGTGAAATATTTACCCCTATCAGCCTGGATACTGTGTGTAATATTTACCGCTAACAGCCTGGATACTGTGTGAAATATTTACCCCTATCAGCCTCGTTACTGTGGCAAATATTTACCCCTCTCAGCCTAGAGACTCTATGAAATATTTAACCCTATCTTCCTGGAGACTGTGTGAAATATGTACCCCAACCGCCTGGATACTGTATGAAATATCTATCCCTATCAGCCTGGAGACTGTGTGAAATATTTACCCCTATCGGCCTGGATACTGTGTGAAATATTTACCCCTATCAGCCTGAAGACTGTGTGAAATATTATCCGCTATTTGCCTAGGTACTGTGTGAAATATTTACCCCTATCTGCCTGAAGACTGTTTGAAATATTTACCCCTATCAGCCTAGGTACTGTGTGAAATATTTAGTCCTATCAGTGTGGTGCCTGTGTGAAATATTTAACCCTATCAAGCTGGACACTGTGTGAAATATTAAGCCCTATATGACTGGACATTGTGTGAAATATTTACCCCTATCAGCCTGGACACTGTGTGAAATATTTACCCCTATCAGTCTGGACACTGTGTGCAATATTTACACCTATCAAACTGGAGACTGTGTGAAATATTTACCCCTATCAGCCTGGATACTATGCGTAATATTTACCGCTAACAGCCTGGATACTGTGTGAAATATTTATCCCTATCAGCCTGGATACATTGTGAAATATTTACCCCTATCAGCCTGGATACAGTGTGTAATATTTACCGCTAACAGCCTGGATACTGTGTGAAATATTTACCCCTATCAGCCAGGAGACTGTGTGAAATATTTAACCCTATCAGCCTGGATACTGTGTGAAATATTTACCCCTATCAGCCTGGATACGGTGTGGAATTTTTACTCGTATTAGCCTGGAGACTGTGTGGAAAATTTACCCCGATCAGCCGGGATACTGTGTGAAAAATTTACCCCTATCAGCCTGGAGACTGTTTGTAATATTTAAACCTATCATCCTGGATAAAGTCTGAAAATTTACCCCGATCAGCTTGGAGACTGTGTGAAATATTTAACCCTATCAGCCTGGGGAATCTGTGAAATATGTACTCCAACCGCCTGGATACTTTGTGAAGTATTTCCCCTATCGGAATGGAGACTGTGTGAAATATTTACACATATCAGCCTGGAGACTGTGTGTAATATTTACCCCTATTAACCTGGATACTGTGTGAAATATATACCCCTATCCTCCTGGATATGATGTGAAATATCTATCCCTATCAGCCTGGGGACGTGTGAAATATTTACCCATATCAGCCTAGGTAGTGTGTTAAATATTTACCCCTATCAGCCTAGAGACTGTGTGTAATATTTACCCATATCAGCCTGGAGACTGTGTGAAAAAATTACCCCTATCAGCCTGGAGACTGTGTGAAATACTTACCCTATCAGCCTGGAGAACGTGTGAATATTCTACCCCTATCGGCCTGGACATTGTGTGAAATAATTACTCCTATCAGCCTGGATACTGTGTGAAATATTTACCCCTATCAGCCTCGTTACTGTGGGAAATATTTACCCCTATCAGCCTGGAGACTCTATGAAATATTTAACCCTATCTTCCTGGAGACTGTGTGAAATATGTACCCCAACCGCCTGGATACTGTATGAAATATCTATCCCTATCAGCCTGGATACTGTGTGAAATATTTAGCCCTATCAGCCTGAAGACTGTGTGAAATATTAAGCCCTATATGACTGGACATTGTGTGAAATATTTACCCCTATCAGCCTGGACACTGTGTGAAATATTTACCCCTATCAGTCTGGACACTGTGTGCAATATTTACACCTATCAAACTGGAGACTGTGTGAAATATTTACCCCTATCAGCCTGGATACTATGCGTAATATTTACAGCTAACAGCCTGGATACTGTTGAAATATTTACCCCTATCAGCCTGGATACATTGTGAAATATTTACCCCTATCAGCCTGGAGACTGTGTTAAATATTTACCCCTATCAGACTGGAGACTGTGTGAAATATATAGCCCTAACAGCCGAGGTACTGTGTGAAATATTTGCCACTATCAGCCTTGAGACTGTGTGAAATATTTACCCTATCAGCCTGGATATTGCGTGAAATATTTACCCCTATCAGCCTGGATACGGTGTGAAATATTTACCCGTATTCGCCTGGATACTGTGTGAAATATTTACTCCTATCAGCCTGGATACTGTGTGAAATATATACCCCTGTCAGCCTGTAGACCGTGTGAAAGTTTTACCCCAATCAGCCTGGAGACTGTGTGAAATATTTAGCCCTTTATGACTGGACATTGTGTGAAATATTTACCCTTATAAGCCTGGACGCTGTGTGAAATATTTAGCCCTAAATGACTGGACATTGTCTGAAATGTTTACCCCTATCAGTCTGGACACTTGTGTAATATTTACCCCTATCAGTGTGGAGACTGTGTGAAATATTTATCCCTATCATCCTGGACACAGTGTGAAATATTTACCCCTATCAGCCTGGAGACTGTGTGAAATATTTATCCCTATCAGTCTGGATACTGTGTGAAATATTTACCTCTATCAGCCTGGATACTATGTGAAATATTTAAACCTAACTGCCTGGATATTGTTTGAAATATTCGCCCTCATCAGCTTGGATACAGTGTGAAATATTTACCCCTATCAGCCTGGTGACTGTGTGAAAAATTTACCCCTATCAGCCTGGATACTGTGTGAAATATTTACCCTTATCAGCCTGGATACTGTGTGAAATGTTTACCCCTATCAGCCTGGAGACTTTGTGAAATATTTAACCCTATCATCCTGGATATATTGTGAAATATTTACCCCTATCAGCCTGGATACAGTGTGTAATATTTACCGCTAACAGCCTGGATACTGTGTGAATTATTTACCCCTATCAGTCTGGATACTGTTTGAAATATATACCCCTATCAGACTGGATACATTGTGAAATATTTACCCCTATCAGCCTGGAGACTGTGTGAAATATTTAACCCTATCAGCCTGGATACTGTGTGAAATATTTACCCCTATCAGCCTGGATACGGTGTGGAATATTTACTCGTATCAGCCTGGAGACTGTGTGGAAAATTTACCCCGATCAGCCGGGATACTGTGTGAAAAATTTACCCCTATCAGCCTGGAGACTGTTTGAAATATTTAAACCTATCATCCTGGATAAAGTCTGAAAATTTACCCCGATCAGCTTGGAGACTGTGTGAAATATTTAACCCTATCAGCCTGGGGAATCTGTGAAATATGTACCCCAACCGCCTGGATACTTTGTGAAGTATTTCCCCTATCGGAATGGAGACTGTGTGAAATATTTACACATATCAGCCTGGAGACTGTGTGTAATATTTACCCCTATTAACCTGGATACTGTGTGAAATATATACCCCTATCCTCCTGGATATGATGTGAAATATCTATCCCTATCAGGCTGGGGACGTGTGAAATATTTACCCCTATCAGCCTAGGTAGTGTGTTAAATATTTACCCCTATCAGCCTAGAGACTGTGTGTAATATTTACCCATATCAGCCTGGAGACTGTGTGAAAAAATTACCCCTATCAGCCTGGAGACTGTGTGAAATACTTACCCTATCAGCCTGGAGAACGTGTGAATATTCTACCCCTATCGGCCTGGACATTGTGTGAAATAATTACTCCTATCAGCCTGGATACTGTGTGAAATATTTACCCCTATCAGCCTCGTTACTGTGGGAAATATTTACCCCTATCAGCCTGGAGACTCTATGAAATATTTAACCCTATCTTCCTGGAGACTGTGTGAAATATGTACCCCAACCGCCTGGATACTGTATGAAATATCTATCCCTATCAGCCTGGATACTGTGTGAAATATTTAGCCCTATCAGCCTGAAGACTGTGTGAAATATTAAGCCCTATATGACTGGACATTGTGTGAAATATTTACCCCTATCAGCCTGGACACTGTGTGAAATATTTACCCCTATCAGTCTGGACACTGTGTGCAATATTTACACCTATCAAACTGGAGACTGTGTGAAATATTTACCCCTATCAGCCTGGATACTATGCGTAATATTTACCGCTAACAGCCTGGATACTGTTGAAATATTTACCACTATCAGCCTGGATACATTGTGAAATATTTACCCCTATCAGCCTGGAAACTGTGTTAAATATTTACCCCTATCAGACTGGAGACTGTGTGAAATATATAGCCCTAACAGCCGAGGTACTGTGTGAAATATTTGCCACTATCAGCCTTGAGACTGTGTGAAATATTTACCCTATTAGCCTGGATATTGCGTGAAATATTTACCCCTATCAGCCTGGATACGGTGTGAAATATTTACCCGTATTCGCCTGGATACTGTGTGAAATATTTACTCCTATCAGCCTGGATACTGTGTGAAATATATACCCCTGTCAGCCTGTAGACCGTGTGAAAGGTTTACCCCAATCAGCCTGGAGACTGTGTGAAATATTTAGCCCTTTATGACTGGACATTGTGTGAAATATTTACCCTTATAAGCCTGGACGCTGTGTGAAATATTTAGCCCTAAATGACTGGACATTGTCTGAAATGTTTACCCCTATCAGTCTGGACACTTTGTGTAATATTTACCCCTATCAGTGTGGAGACTGTGTGAAATATTTATCCCTATCATCCTGGACACAGTGTGAAATATTTACCCCTATCAGCCTGGAGACTGTGTGAAATATTTACCCCTATCAGTCTGGATACTGTGTGAAATATTTACCTCTATCAGCCTGGATACTATGTGAAATATTTACACCTAACTGCCTGGATATTGTTTGAAATATTCGCCCTCATCAGCTTGGATACAGTGTGAAATATTTACCCCTATCAGCCTGGTGACTGTGTGAAAAATTTACCCCTATCAGCCTGGATACTGTGTGAAATATTTACCCTTATCAGCCTGGATACTGTGTGAAATGTTTACCCCTATCAGCCTGGAGACTTTGTGAAATATTTAACCCTATCATCCTGGATATATTGTGAAATATTTACCCCTATCAGCCTGGATACAGTGTGTAATATTTACCGCTAACAGCCTGGATACTGTGTGAATTATTTACCCCTATCAGTCTGGATACTGTTTGAAATATTTACCCCTATCAGACTGGATACATTGTGAAATATTTACCCCTATCAGCCTGGAGACTGTGTGAAATATTTACCCCTATCAGTCTGGATACATTGTGAAATATTTACCCCTATCAGCCTGGAGACTGTGTGAAATATTTACCCCTATCAGTCTGGATACTGTGTGAAATATTTACCTCTATCAGCCTGGATACTATGTGAAATATTTACACCTAACTGCCTGGATATTGTTTGAAATATTCACCCTCATCTGCTTGCATACAGTGTGAAATATTTACCCCTATCTGCCTGGTGACTGTGTGAAAAATTTACCCCTATCAGCCTGGATACTTTGTGAAATATTTAACCCTATCAGCCTGGAGACCGTGTGAAAAATTTACCCCTATCAGCCTGGAGACTGTGTGAAATATTTAAACCTATCTTCCTGGAGACTCTCTGAAATATTTACCACTATCATCCTGGAAACTGTCTGAAATATTTAGCCCTATCAGCCTGGATACGGTGTGAAATATTTACCCCTATCAGACTGGAGACTGTGTGAACAATTTACCCCTATCACCCTGGAGACTGTCTGAAATATTTACCCCTATCAGCTTGGAGACTGTGTGAAATGTTTACCCCTATCAGCCTGGATACATTGTGAAATATTTACTCCTATCAGCCTGGAGACTGTGTGCAATATTTACCCCTATCATCCTGGATACGATATGAAATATCTATCCCTATCAGCCTGGAGAATGTGTGAAATATTTGCCCCTATCAGCCAGGAGACTGTGTGAAATATTTACCCATATCAGCCTGGAGACTGTGTATAATATTTACCCATATCAGCCTGGAGACTGTGTGAAATATTTACGCCTATCAGCCTCAAGACTGTGTGAAATATTTACCCCTATCAGCCTAGGTACTGTGTGAGATATTTACCCCTATCTGCCTGGAAACTTTTTTTTAATATTTACCCCTATCAACCTGGATACTGAGTGAAATATTTAGCCCTATCAGTGTGGAGACTGTGTGAAATATTTACCGCTACCAGCATGGAGACTTTGTGAAATATTTACCCCTATCAGCCTGGACACTGTGTGAAATATTTACCCTACCAGCATGGAGACTGTGTGAAATATTTACCCCTATCAGCCTGGACACTGTGTGAAATATTTAACCCTATCAGTCTGGACACTGTGTGAATTATTTACCCATATCAGTCTGGACACTGTCCGTAATATTTACCCCTCTCAGTCTGGATACTATGTGGAATATTTACCCCTATCTGCCTGTACACTGTGAGAAATATTTACCAATATCAGTCTGATGACTGTGCGAAATATTTAGCCCTATATGACTGGACATTGTGTGAAATATTTACCCCTATCAGCCTGGACACAGTGGGAAATATTTACCCCTATCAGTCTGGACACTGTGTGAAATATTTACCCCTATATGCCTGGAGACTGTGTGAAATATTTACCCATATCAGCCTGGAAACTATGTGAAATATTTACCCCTATCAGCCTTGGAGACTGTGTGAAATATTTACCCATATCAGCCTGGAGACTGTGTGAAATAATTACCCCTATCAGCCTGGAGACTGTGTCAACCATTTATCCCTATTAGCCTGGATACAGTGTATAATATTTACCCCTATCAGCCTGGATACTGTCGGAAATATTTGCCCCTATCAGTCTGGATACTTTGTGAAATATTTACCCCTATCTGCCTGGAGTCTGTGTGAAATATTCACCTCCATCAGCTTGGAGACTGTGTGAAATATTTACCCCTATCAGCCTGGAGACTGTGTGAAATATTTACCGCTATCAGCCTGGATACTGTGTGAAATATTTATCCCTATCATCCTGTATACTGTGTGAAATATTTACCCCTAACAACCTGGATATAGTGTCAAATATTTACCCCTATCTGCCTGGATACTGTGTGAAATATTTACCCCTTTCAGCCTGGATATTGTGTGAAATATTTACCCCTATCAGCCTGGATATTGTGTTAAATATTTTCCCTTATCAGCCTGGATACTGTGTGAAATATTTACCCCTATCAGCCTGGATATGGTGTGAAATATTTACACCTATCAGGCTGAAGACTGTCCGAAATATTTACCCCTATCAGCTTGGTGACTGTGTGAAATATTTACCCCTATCAGCCTGGACAGAGTATGTAATATTTATCACTATCAGCCTGGATACTGTGTGAAATATTTACCCCTATCAGCCTGGATACTTTGTGAAATATTTACCCCTATCAGCCTGGCGACTGTGTGAAATATTTACCCCTATCAGCCTGGATATGGTGTGAAATATTTCCACCTATCAGGCTGAAGACTGTCCGAAATATTTACCCCTATCAGCTTGGTGACTGTGTGAAATATTTACCCCTATCAGCCTGGATACAGTGTGTAATATTTACCGCTAACAGCCTGGATACTGTGTGAAATATTTACCCCTATCAGTCTGGATACTGTTTGAAATATTTACCCCTATCAGCCTGGATACATTGTGAAATATTTACCCCTATCAGCCTGGAGACTGTGTGAAATATTTACCCCTATCAGCCTGGATACATTGTGAAATATTTACCCCTATCAGCCTGGAGACTGTGTGAAATATTTACCCCTATCAGTCTGGATACTGTGTGAAATATTTACCTCTATCAGCCTGGATACTATTTGAAATATTTACACCTAACTGCCTGGATATTGTTTGAAATATTCACCCTCATCTGCTTGGATACAGTGTAAAATATTTACCCCTATCAGCCTGGTGACTGTGTGAAATATTTACCCCTATCAGCCCGGATACTGTGTGAAAAATTTACCCCTATCAGCCTGGAGACTGTGTGAAATATTTAAACCTATCTTCCTGGCGACTCTCTGAAATATTTACCACTATCATCCTGGAAACTGTCTGAAATATTTAGCCCTATCAGCCTGGATACGGTGTGAAATATTTACCCCTATCAGACTGGAGACTGTGTGAACAATTTACCCCTATCACCCTGGAGACTGTCTGAAATATTTACCCCTATCAGCTTGGAGACTGTGTGAAATGTTTACCCCTATCAGCCTGGATACATTGTGAAATATTTACCCCTATCAGCCTGGAGACTGTGTGAAATATTTACCCCTATCAGCCTGGATACATTGTGAAATATTTACCCCTATCAGCCTGGAGACTGTGTGAAATATTTACCCCTATCAGTCTGGATACTGTGTGAAATATTTACCTCTATCAGCCTGGATACTATGTGAAATATTTACACCTAACTGCCTGGATATTGTTTGAAATATTCACCCTCATCTGCTTGGATACAGTGTAAAATATTTACCCCTATCTGCCTGGTGACTGTGTGAAAAATTTACCCCTATCAGCCCGGATACTGTGTGAAAAATTTACCCCTATCAGCCTGGAGACTGTGTGAAATATTTAAACCTATCTTCCTGGCGACTCTCTGAAATATTTACCACTATCATCCTGGAAACTGTCTGAAATATTTAGCCCTATCAGCCTGGATACGGTGTGAAATATTTACCCCTATCAGACTGGAGACTGTGTGAACAATTTACCCCTATCACCCTGGAGACTGTCTGAAATATTTACCCCTATCAGCTTGGAGACTGTGTGAAATGTTTACCCCTATCAGCCTGGATACATTGTGAAATATTTACCCCTATCAGCCTGGAGTACTGTGTGAAATATTTACCCCTATCAGCCTGGATACATTGTGAAATATTTACCCCTATCAGCCTGGAGACTGTGTGAAATATTTACCCCTATCAGTCTGGATACTGTGTGAAATATTTACCTCTATCAGCCTGGATACTATGTGAAATATTTACACCTAACTGCCTGGATATTGTTTGAAATATTCACCCTCATCTGCTTGGATACAGTGTAAAATATTTACCCCTATCTGCCTGGTGACTGTGTGAAAAATTTACCCCTATCAGCCCGGATACTGTGTGAACAATTTACCCCTATCAGCCTGGAGACTGTGTGAAATATTTAAACCTATCTTCCTGGCGACTCTCTGAAATATTTACCACTATCATCCTGGAAACTGTCTGAAATATTTAGCCCTATCAGCCTGGATACGGTGTGAAATATTTACCCCTATCAGACTGGAGACCGTGTGAACAATTTACCCCTATCACCCTGGAGACTGTCTGAAATATTTACCCCTATCAGCTTGGAGACTGTGTGAAATATTAATCCTATCAGCCTGGAGACTGTGTGCAATATTTACCCCTATCATCCTGGATACGATATGAAATATCTATCCCTATCAGCCTGGAGAATGTGTGAAATATTTGCCCCTATCAGCCAGGAGACTGTGTGAAATATTTACCCATATCAGCCTGGAGACTGTGTATAATATTTACCCATATCAGCCTGGAGACTGTGTGAAATATTTACGCCTATCAGCCTCAAGACTGTGTGAAATATTTACCCCTATCAGCCTAGGTACTGTCTGAAATATTTACCCCTATCTGCCTGGAAACTTTTTTTTAATATTTACCCCTATCAACCTGGATACTGAGTGAAATATGTAGCCCTATCAGTGTGGAGACTGTGTGAAATATTTACCGCTACCAGCATGGAGACTTTATGAAATATTTACCCCTATCAGCCTGGACACTGTGTGAAATATTTACCCTACCAGCATGGAGACTGTGTGAAATATTTACCCCTATCATCCTGGACACTGTGTGAAATATTTACCCCTATCAGTCTGGACACTGTGTGAATTATTTACCCATATCAGTCTGGACACTGTGCGTAATATTTACCCCTCTCAGTCTGGATACTATGTGGAATATTTACCCCTATCAGCCTGTACACTGTGAGAAATATTTACCAATATCAGTCTGATGACTGTGCGAAATATTTAGCCCTATATGACTGGACATTGTGTGAAATATTTACCCCTATCAGCCTGGACACAGTGGGAAATATTTACCCCTATCAGTCTGGACACTGTGTGAAATATTTACCCCTATATGCCTGGAGACTGTGTGAAATATTTACCCATATCAGCCTGGAAACTATGTGAAATATTTACCCCTATCAGCCTTGGAGACTGTGTGAAATATTTACCCATATCAGCCTAGGTACTTTGTGAAATATTTACCGCTATCTGCTTGGAGACTGTGTGTAATATTTACCCCTATCAGCCTGGAGACTGTGTGAAATAATTACCCCTATCAGCCTGGAGACTGTGTCAACCATTTATCCCTATTAGCCTGGATACAGTGTGTAATATTTACCCCTATCAGCCTGGATACTGTCGGAAATACTTACCCCTATCAGTCTGGATACTTTGTGAAATATTTACCCCTATCTGCCTGGAATCTGTGTGAAATATTCACCTCCATCAGCTTGGAGACTGTGTGAAATATTTACCCCTATCAGCCTGGAGACTGTGTGAAATATTTACCCCTATCAGCCTGGAGACTGTGTGAAATATTTACCGCTATCAGCCTGGATACTGTGTGAAATATTTACCCCTATCAGCCTGGATACTGTGTGAAATATTTACCCTTAACAACCTGGATATTGCGTCAAATATTTACCCCTATCTGCCTGGATACTGTGTGAAATATTTTCCCTTATCAGCCTGGATACTGTGTAAAATATTTACCCCTATCAGCCTGGATATGGTGTGAAATATTTACACCTATCAGGCTGAAGACTGTCCGAAATATTTACCCCTATCAGCTTGGTGACTGTGTGAAATATTTACCCCTATCAGCCTGGACAGAGTATGTAATATTTATCACTATCAGCCTGGATACTGTGTGAAATATTTACCCCTAACAACCTGGATATTGCGTCCAATATTTACCCCTATCTGCCTGGATACTGTGTGAAATATTTACCCCTTTCAGCCTGGATACTATGTTAAATATTTTCCCTTATCAGCCTGGATACTGTGTGAAATATTTACCCCTATCAGCCTGGATATGGTGTGAAATATTTACACCTATCAGGCTGAAGACTGTCCGAAATATTTACCCCTATCAGCTTGGTGACTGTGTGAAATATTTACCCCTATCAGCCTGGACAGAGTATGTAATATTTATCACTATCAGCCTGGATACTGTGTGAAATATTTACCCCTATCAGCCTGGATACTTTGTGAAATATTTACCCCTATCAGCCTGGCGACTGTGTGAAATATTTACCCCAATCAGCTTGGAGACTGTGTGAAATATTTACCCCTATCAGCCTCGAGACTCTATGAAATATTTACCCCTATCAGCCTAGGTACTGTGTGAAATATTTATCCCTAACAGCTTGGAGACTTTGTGTAATATTTACCCCTATCAGCCTGGACACTATGCGAAATATTTACCCCTCTCAGGCTGTACACTGTGAGAAATATTTACCCCTATCAGCTTGGACACTGTGTGAAATATTTACCCCTATCAGTCTGGACACTGTGTGTAATATTTACCCCTATCAGTCTGGACACTGTGAAATATTTACCCCTATCAGCCTGGAGACTGTGTGAAATATTTACCCCTATCAGCCTGGACACTGTGTGAAATATTTACCCCTATCAGCCTGGACACCGTGAGAAATATTTACCCCTATCATCCTGGACACAGAGTGAAATATTTACTCCTATCAGCCTGGACACTGTGTGAAATATTTACCCCTATCAGTTTGGATGCTGTGTGAAATATTTACCCCTATCAGCCTGGAAACTGTATGAAATATTTACACCTATCAGCCTAGACACTGTGTGAAATATTTACACCTATCAGCCTGAAGACTGTGTGAATTATTTACCCTTATCAGCCTGGATATTGTCTGTAATATTTACCCTTATCAGCCTGGATACTGTGTGAAATATTTTCCCCTATCAGCCTGGATAAAGTTTGAAAATGTTCCCCCCATCAGCCTGGATACTGTGTGAAATATTTACCCCTATCAGCCTGTAGACCGTGTGAAATATTTACCCCTATCAGCCTGGAGACCTTGTGAAATATTTACCCCTATCAGCCGGGGACTTTATGAAATATTTACCCCTATCGTCCTGGGGACTGTCTGAAATATTTACCCCTATCAGCTTGCGGAATGTGTGAAATATTCACCCCTATCAGCCTGGAGACTGTTTGAAATATTTAACCCTATCATCCTGGATATATTGTGAAATATTTACCCCTATCAGCCTGGAGACTGTGTGTAATATTTACACATATCAGCCTGGAGACTGTGTGTAATATTTACCCTTATCAGCCTGGAGACTGTGTGTAATATTTACCCTTATCAGCCTGGACACTGTGAAATATTTACCCCTATCAGCCTGGATACTCTGTGTTCTCTTTACCCCTATCAGACTGGATACTGTGTGAAATATTTACCCCTATCAGCCTGGAGACTGTGTCTAATATTTACCCCTATCAGCCTGGATACTCTGTGTAATATTTACCCTTATCAGCCAGTAGACTGTGTGAAATATTTACCCCTATTAACCTGGAGAATGTGTCTCATATTTTCCCCTGTCAGTCTGGAGACTCTGTTTAACATTTACCCCTATCAGCCTGGAGACTGTGAGTAATATTTACCCCAATCAGCCTGGAGACTGTGTGTAATATTTACCCATATCAGCCTGGAGACTGTGTGAAATATTTACCCCAATCAGCCTGGAGACTGTGTGTAATAATTACCCCTATCAGCCTGGAGACTGTGTGTAATATTTACCCCTATCAGCCTCGAGACCTTGTGTAATATTTGCCCCTATCAGCCTGTAAACTCTGTGAAATATTTACCCCTATCAGCCTGGATACTGTGTGTAATATTTACACATATCAGCCTGGAGACTGTGTGTAATATTTACCCTTATCAGCCTGGAGACTGTGTGTAATATTTACCCTTATCAGCCTGGATACTGTGTGAAATATTTACCCCTATCAGCCTGGTCTCCGTGTGAAATATTTCCCCCTATCATCCTGGACACAGATTGAAATATTAACCCTATCAGCCTGGACACTGTGTGAAATATTTACACCTATCAGCCTGGACACTGTGTGTAATATTTACACATATCAGCCTGGAGACTGTGTGTAATATTTACCCTTATCAGCCTGGAGACTGTGTGTAATATTTACCCTTATCAGCCTGGACACTGTGTGAAATATTTACCCCTATCAGTCTGGATACTCTGTGTTCTCTTTACCCCTATCAGCCTGGATACTGTGTGAAATATTTACCCCTATCAGCCTGGAGACTGTGTGTAATATTTACCTTTATCAGCCTGCAGTCTGTGTGTAATATTTATCCTTATCAGCCTGGACACTGTGAAATATTTACCCCTATCAGCCTGGATACTCTGTGTTCTCTTTACCCCTATCAGCCTGGATACTGTGTGAAATATTTACCCCTATCAGCCTGGAGACTGTGTCTAATATTTACCCCTATCAGCCTGGATACTCTGTGTAATATTTACCCTTATCAGCCTGGAGACTGTGTGAAATATTTACCCCTATTAGCCTGGAGAATGTGTCTCATATTTTCCCCTGTCAGTCTGGAGACTGTGTTTAACATTTACCCCTATCAGCCTGGAGACTGTGAGTAATATTTACCCCAATCAGCCTGGAGACTGTGTGTAATATTTACCCATATCAGCCTGGAGACTGTGTGAAATATTTACCCCAATCAGCCTGGAGACTGTATGTAATATTTACCCCTATCAGCCTGGAGACTGTGTGTAATATTTACCCCTATCAGCCTCGAGACCTTGTGTAATATTTGCCCCTATCAGCCTGTAAACTCTGTGAAATATTTACCCCTATCAGCCTGGACACTGTGTGTAATATTTACCCCTATCAGCCTGGAGACTGTGTGAAATATTTACCCCTATCAGCCTGTAGAATTGTATAATATTTACCCCTATCAGCCTGGAGACTTTGTGTAATATTTACCCCTATCAGTCTGGAGACTGTGTGTAATATTTACCCCTATCAGCCTGGAGACTGTGAAATATTTACCCCTATCAGCCTGGAGACTGTGTGTAATATTTACCTCTATCAGCCTGGAGACTGTATGAAATATTTACACCTATCAGCCTAGACACTGTGTGAAATATTTACCCCTATCAGCCTGAAGATTGTGTGAATTATTTACCCTTATCAGCCTGGATATTGTCTGTAATATTTACCCTTATCAGCCTGGATACTGTGTGAAATATTTTCCCCTATCAGCCTGGATAAAGTTTGAAAATGTTCCCCCCATCAGCCTGGATACTGCGTGAAATATTTACCCCTATCAGCCTGTAGACCGTGTGAAATATTTACCCCTATCAGCCTGGAGACCTTGTGAAATATTTACCCCTATCAGCCGGGGACTTTATGAAATATTTACCCCTATCAGCTTGCGGACTGTGTGAAATATTCACCCCTATCAGCCTGGAGACTGTGTGAAATATTTAACCCTATCATCCTGGATATATTGTGAAATATTTACCCCTATCAGCCTGGAGACTGTGTGTAATATTTACACATATCAGCCTGGAGACTGTGTGTAATATTTACCCTTATCAGCCTGGAGACTGTGTGTAATATTTACCCTTATCAGCCTGGACACTGTGAAATATTTACCCCTATCAGCCTGGATACTCTGTGTTCTCTTTACCCCTATCAGACTGGATACTGTGTGAAATATTTACCCCTATCAGCCTGGAGACTGTGTCTAATATTTACCCCTATCAGCCTGGATACTCTGTGTAATATTTACCCTTATCAGCCAGTAGACTGTGTGAAATATTTACCCCTATTAACCTGGAGAATGTGTCTCATATTTTCCCCTGTCAGTCTGGAGACTCTGTTTAACATTTACCCCTATCAGCCTGGAGACTGTGAGTAATATTTACCCCAATCAGCCTGGAGACTGTGTGTAATATTTACCCATATCAGCCTGGAGACTGTGTGAAATATTTACCCCAATCAGCCTGGAGACTGTGTGTAATATTTACCCCTATCAGCCTCGAGACCTTGTGTAATAGTTGCCCCTATCAGCCTGTAAACTCTGTGAAATATTTACCCCTATCAGCCTGGATACTGTGTGTAATATTTACACATATCAGCCTGGAGACTGTGTGTAATATTTACCCTTATCAGCCTGGAGACTGTGTGTAATATTTACCCTTATCAGCCTGGATACTGTGTGAAATATTTACCCCTATCAGCCTGGTCTCCGTGTGAAATATTTCCCCCTATCATCCTGGACACAGATTGAAATATTAACCCTATCAGCCTGGACACTGTGTGAAATATTTACACATATCAGCCTGGAGACTGTGTGTAATATTTACCCTTATCAGCCTGGAGACTGTGTGTAATATTTACCCTTATCAGCCTGGACACTGTGTGAAATATTTACCCCTATCAGCCTGGATACTCTGTGTTCTCTTTACCCCTATCAGCCTGGATACTGTGTGAAATATTTACCCCTATCAGCCTGGAGACTGTGTGTAATATTTACCTTTTTCAGCCTGCAGACTGTGTGTAATATTTACCCTTATCAGCCTGGACACTGTGAAATATTTACCCCTATCAGCCTGGATACTCTGTGTTCTCTTTACCCCTATCAGCCTGGATGCTGTGTGAAATATTTACCCCTATCAGCCTGGAGTCTGTGTCTAATATTTACCCCTATCAGCCTGGATACTCTGTGTAATATTTACCCTTATCAGCCTGGAGACTGTGTGAAATATTTACCCCTATTAGCCTGGAGAATGTGTCTCATATTTTCCCCTGTCAGTCTGGAGACTGTGTTTAACATTTACCCCTATCAGCCTGGAGACTGTGAGTAATATTTACCCCAATCAGCCTGGAGACTGTGTGTAATATTTACCCATATCAGCCTGGAGACTGTGTGAAATATTTACCCCAATCAGCCTGGAGACTGTGTGTAATATTTACCCCTATCAGCCTGGAGACTGTGTGTAATATTTACCCCTATCAGCCTCGAGACCTTGTGTAATATTTGCCCCTATCAGCCTGTAAACTCTGTGAAATATTTACCCCTATCAGCCTGGACACTGTGTGTAATATTTACCCCTATCAGCCTGGAGACTGTGTGAAATATTTACCCCTATCAGCCTGTAGAATTGTGTAATATTTACCCCTATCAGCCTGGAGACTTTGTGTAATATTTACCCCTATCAGTCTGGAGACTGTGTGTAATATTTACCCATATCAGCCTGGAGACTGTGAAATATTTACCCCTATCAGCCTGGAGACTGTGTGTAATATTTACCTCTATCAGCCTGGAGACTTTGTGTAATATTTACCCCTCTCAGCCTGGACACTGGTTATGGTCACATCTCCATGACAATAACATTTTTTTCCACAACACTTTCAAAAGTCCGCTTGGCATCTCCTATCCATCTCTCTCCCACCCACCGGGAATCTTGGCGCTCGCTTATGCTTTCATCAAGTTATTTTACATCACTGAATCTCTGTCTCATTGACTTTGAGAAATCCCAGAAACAGTGAATAAACCTTCTCCAGGCCATCCAACTTCAGCACAAACATTTTCGAGGCTGAGGTTTGATAAATTCGCTCTTGAGATTGATTCACACTTGAAATCACAGACGCACTGGGTCTTGTACTGTCTGTTCCTTAAGAGTTTTATAATATTGCGGTTAATCTTCGATGAATAAGCTTCATTCAGTCCGCCCGAGGTCAGAGCAGAGGGGACTGAGTGTGGGAGGAAGGGAGCAAACACCTAATTATCGCAATAAACCAGGAACGCCTTCCCCATAAACAACATCACCTCACTAAGCCCGCAGTCCTGCGTCAGCTCAGCAGAGAACATCATGCTGCCTCATTCAGGCTGATACTGAACTCAGTAGAGTTCTAAAGCACAGGGGCTTGTTTCACATAGAATTACATCAGCACAGCACAGAAACAGGTCACTCGGCCCATTCAGTCCATGCTGGTATTTATGTACCACATGGATATCCTCCACCCCTCTCTCTTCTCAGCCTATCAGTATATTCTTCCAAACTTGCTTCTGAGATGAATGTCAAGATTCCTGGTTGTCGAGGAGGGGGGACCTGTGTTGCATAGGGCCATCCTTTAGCACACCTTAGTGACGAAGACCCATGCTGCAGAGTAAAATAAACTCATTCAGCAGCAAGTTATTAGTAACAAGTAAAGGCCATTAGTCCAACATCTCTATCAACTTTCGAATAGCCAATCTTCCAATCCCACCCCATATTCCCCAATCCCAACTACCCACCTTTTCCCAATATCCCCCAATTCCACCTACCCATATTTGCCCCTGGGCGACCACCCACAATCTACTCACTACCCCTCGGCCCTTGTGTCACCCTCTTTCTTCCCCCCGCTTATTCTCTGATCATCCCCTCCACCTCTCCTGTCTCCTCTTCTCACCCTCCCTTCCCGTCGCCTCTCCCTCTGCTACTCTCTCTCCCCCCTTGCTCTCTCCTCCCTCGCCCCCCCCTTCCTCCCCCCACCTCCTTGATTCTGTTTCTTCTCTGTGTTCCCATTGCAGTAACCTGTATAATGCCAGTACAATTCTTGACATTAAAGGTAACAGATGCCCCATTATCAACTGCAGCCATAATGAAAAACATAATAAAAATATAATTTATATCTCACAGCTCGTTATACTGTTTCAATCAGTGAAATGGCTGTGATTACCCAGAGCAAGCCTGCACAAGGAAACCTTCAGTGTGTTCCTGCTTTGTATAATTGATAGCAGCACAGAACTATCTGACACATCTCTGCTCCATGCATTTCTCAATTACATTAAATCATCAGTTTTAAATGCAAGATGTTTTAAATATTTATTTATTTCTACAGCTGAAATGTGTTAAGACTGGACAGCTATTAAAAAGAGATCCCATAAATCCACTGCAAATACTAAATTGAATCTTTTTACTACCAGCAATACATATCTGGCTGGGGCTCTGTGGGAAATGAGCAACCTCCTGCTGGTTTTTCAAATATGCCTTGGGCAAGAATCAGGATTTAGCTAATTAGGAGAGAGTCAGATTAATGCTGGGAACTTCCCACACTGTTCCCCATCAAACACTCCCAGGGCAGGTACAGCATGGGGTTAGATACAGAGTAAAGCTCCCTCTACACTGTCCCCGTCAAACACTCCCAGGACAGGTACAGCATGGGGTTAGATACAGAGTAAAGCTCCCTCTACACTGTCCCCATCAAACACTCCCTGGACAGGTACAGCACGGGGTTAGATACAGAGTAAAGCTCCCTCTACACTGTCCCCATCAAACACTCCCTGGACAGGTACAGCACGGGGTTAGATACAGAGTAAAGCTCCCTCTACACTGTCCCCGTCAAACACTCCCAGGACAGGTACAGCATGGGGTTAGATACAGAGTAAAGCTCCCTCTACACTGTCCCCATCAAACACTCCCAGGACAGGTACAGCACGGGGTTAGATACAGAGTAAAGCTCCCTCTACACTGTCCCCATCAAACACTCCCAGGACAGGTACTGCACGGTGTTAGATACAGAGTAAATCTCCCTCTACACGGTTCCATATTAATAAGAATGTTGTTTGACTGGAAAAAGAACAGATAGACTTGTTTGTCTAAAGTCCCAGAGTGCTGACTGATTGTGGAAGCATTTTTGAATGTACTCACTGTTGTAATGTAGGAAACTCAGCAGCTAATTTGTGCACAGCAAGATCCCGCTAACAGTGCTGTTATGATAGATGTGTTTAATATCTCACACTATCCCCTGCACTCTGACAGCAGAAATCAGACATACACAGCTCTTCCATCTAACCCTGACGTGAATGAACAAACACATGAAAGCCAGTGTGCCCTTACCTCACCAACAAACTGATCGACTTCACTAGGGCAAGGTACTAATTAAGTGATTAACTCTCCCCTGGACCTGCTGTTCCCTCCTCCAATCTCTCTTCTCTGTATTGTAATTTATAAACTTAGTGAGAATTAATTTAAAATTAAACTATACAAATCAGACCCAGGAGAGGCCCCATGGACATTGAGTGAATCATTATTTGGACAGAATGAAGTCCCAGTTGTCACTCTGGTGTCACCTGCTGGCTGGACCTGGGACTGCGTCACATTATCTGATGCTCCCAGCCAGTCATGTCATGTTTCATTAGAAACCCATGTTGACCCGCAATTGCTCAGAGTGAATGAGAGAAACAAGATAGAAAATAGCAGGAGAATGAAATTGAAAGGCACAGACCATAGTGAGGCTGAATTCGATGTCAAATTTTGGAAAAGGCTCCGAAAGCAGAAATGGAGAGAGGAAAGGAGATGAACACATTTGGGAATCTCAGGAGAATGATTTACAGTGAGATGCAGTAGGCTGAGGACACTGTAGGAATCCTGTTCTTATGATAGTTTCTGATCAGCAAATTCAGAAGATTAGAACACCAAACACTCCCAGGGCAGGTATAGCATGGGGTTAGATACAGAGTAATGCTCTCTCTACACTATCCCCATCAAACACTCCCAGGACAGGTACAGCACGGGTTAGATACAGAGTAAAGCTCCCTCTACACTGTCCCCATCAAACACTCCCAGGACAGGTACAACACAGGGTTAGATACAGAGTAAAGCTCCCTCTACACTGTCCCCATCAAACACTCCCAGGACAGGTACAGCACGGGGTTAGATACAGAGTAAAGCTCCCTCTACACTGTCCCCATCAAACACTCCCAGGACAGGTACAGCATGGGGTTAGATACAGAGTAAAATTCCCTCTACACTGTCCCCATCAAACACTCCCAGGACAGGTACAGCACGGGGTTAGATACAGAGTAAAGCTCCCTCTACACTGTCCCCATCAAACACTCCCAGGACAGGTACAGCACAGAGTTAGATACAGAGTAAAGCCTATGCTACACTGTCCCCATCAAACACTCCCAGGACAGGTACAGCACGGGGTTAGATACAGAGTAAAGCTCCCTCTACACTGTCCCCATCAAACACTCCCAGGACAGGTACAGCACAGAGTTAGATACAGAGTAAAGCCTACGCTACACTGTCCCCATCAAACACTCCCAGGACAGGTACAGCACGGGGTTAGATACAGAGTAAAGCTGCCTCTACACTGTCCCCATCAAACACTCCCAGAATAGGTACAGCACGGGGTTAGATACAGAGTAAAATTCCCTCTACACTGTCCCCAACACTCCCAGGGCACATATAGCGCACGGTTGGATACAGAGTAAAGCTCCCTCTACACTCCCTCTGTGGTATGTACTGGTCCGTGTGTTTCTCAGTGTAAGCTCCTTTACATTTACAGCACACAGTGGGTAAAAGTGGAATAATGATCGTCCTTTCTGGTAATGTTGGTCACACTAATTAAGTTCGGTGAAGAGTTCGAGGCCCATTGAGAGTGAGATCATTGTGATTTAGAATTGCTGTCAGTGACTGGTACAGGAGTGCTTTTGTTTTTCCCCAGGTGATTTCATAGTTTCCTCACAGTGTGTGCAGGAAAGCTAACACATCCATCGTTTGTACAGCAACTTCACTTCTTCTCTGATAGGCAATTCTTCTCCTCTTACTGTATGCAAACTCTTTCTCACCCTCTCTCTTTTTGTGCAACCTGTCCTGTCTTTGTACTTTATCAACGCTCAGCCTCCTCCTCGATATTCTCTCTTGCCCCTCCTCAGTTCCCAAAATCTCAACCATCGCACTCACCCTGTACCCCCACTTTTGCTAACTCATTACTTCCCCTCCTAGAATCAGAGCTCACTCAGCCCATTGTGCTTTTTACAGCTCTCTGACAGAGTTAGTAACTCAGTCCCAATCATCTGTCCTGTCTTCACACTTCCAGCAATTATCTTTTCCAATTATTTCTTCACTTTCCTCCTCAAAGTAATTCAGGATTCTGTTTTTTTATTCGTTCATGGGATGTGGGCATCTCTGGCCAGGCCAGCATTTATTGCTCATCCCTAACTGCCCTTGTTCAGAGGGCATTTAAGAGTCAACCATATTCTACTTCCCTCCACAGTTTCTGTTCGGAAGCCCCACCTTCCCAAAAAATCTTGCCCAATCAGGGTGGAGAAAGGGAAGCAGGAGATGCAGCATAGCTGGATTTCCAAAAGGCATTTGACAAGGTGCCAGAGGAATGGTCATCATTGGGGCCGGAGAGAGGGTTGGTTCAGAGATAGGAAGCAGGGAATAGGGTTGTGTTAAATGTGGCAGGTTAATGCAAAAACAAATTACTGCAGATGCTGGAAATCTGAAATAAAAAACAGAAACCGCTGGAAATACTCAGCTGGCCCGGCCACATCTGCGGCGAGAGAAACAGAGTTAACGTTTCGGGTTGTGACCTTTCATCAGAGCCTGAGCAGCTGACAAAGGCTCATCCTGACCCGAAACATTGGACAGAATTTAATGGCCTCCCTGGGGAGGGTTTGGAGGCAGGGGGAATTTACTTGGGCGGAGAGGCTGCTGGATGGGGGCTCTGCTTCTCTCCCACCTTTCTGCTTGGACCTCCACCAGGTACATTATACTCCACCTGTTAACTCTGCTTCTCTCCCCATGTAAATGCAGGTTATAGAGGTAGGAAGTTAAATTGTCAAGAGGAGGTAGAGGGTTGTGAAGGGATGTAGACAGGTTAAGTGAGTGGGCAAAAATGTGGCAGATGGAGTATAATGTGGGAAAATGTGAACTTGTTCACTTTGGCAGGAAGAATAAAAAAACAGCATATTATTTAAATAGAGAGAGATTGCAGAACTCTGAGGTACAGAGGGATCTGGGTGTCCTGGTAACTGAATCAGGAAAAGTTAGTATTCTGGTACAGCAAGTGATTAGGAAGGCAAATGGGGTGTTGGCGTTTACTGCAAGGGGAATGGAATATAAAAGTAGTTTAACTACACCTGTACAGGGCATTAGTTACACTGCATCTGAAGTACTGTGTACAATCTTGGTCTTCTTACTTAAGAAAGGATATAATTGCATTAGAAGCAGTTCAGAGGAGGTTCACTCAGCTGATTCCTGTGATGAAGGGGTTATCTTATGAGGGAAGGTTGGACAGGTTGGGCTTGAATCCATTGGTGTTTAGAAGAATGAAAGGTGGTCTTATTGAAACATATAAAACCCTGAGGGGTCTCTGACAGAGTGGATGCTGAGAGGATGTTTCCCCTTGTGGGACAGACCAGAACTAGACGACACAGTTTAAAACTGAGGGGTTTCCCATTAAATACGGAGATGAAAAAGAGCCTCTCTCAAAGGATCATTAGTCTTTGGGATTCTCTTCCCCAGAGAGCAGCGCAGTCTGAGTTAGACAGATTTTTGATCGACAAGGAGGTCAAGGGTTATGAGGGACAGGCAGAAAGTGTTGTTAGGGTCATAATCAGATCAGCCATGAACCAGAGAGTGGAGCAGGCTCGCAGGGTTGAATGGTCTACTGTGCTCCTGTCCTTGTCTTTGTGTTATTTGTACCTGTGTTTATGTGTTGGTTTCTGTCTGTTTGTTAGTGTCTGTCTGTTAGTTATTGTGTCAGTGTGCCATTGTGTCTGTGTGTCATTGTGTCTGTGTGATATTATGACTGTGATTTTGTTAGTGTCTGCCTGTGATATTGTGTCTGTGTGTCATTGTGTCTGTGTGTCATTGTGTCTGTGTGATATTATGACTGTGATTTTGTTAGTGTCTGCCTGTGATATTGTGTCTGTGTGTCATTGTGTCTGTGTGTCATTGTGTCTGTGTGATATTATGACTGTGATTTTGTTAGTGTCTGCCTGTGATATTGTGTCTGTGTGTCATTGTGTCTGTGTGTCATTGTGTCTGTGTGATATTATGACTGTGATTTTGTTAGTGTCTGCCTGTGATATTGTGTCAGTGTGCCATTGTGTCTGTGCGTCATTGTGCGTGTGTTTGTCATTGTGTCTGTGTGATATTGTGTCTGTGAGTGTGTGCAAGAGCCTGTGGGTGGAATTTTCCACCCCCACCTGCAGTGGGAATTGTGGCAGGCGGGGGTACTAAATTTGGCGTGATGGAAAATGTCAATTTCCCACCGACTGGAAATTAGTTAGGAAGTTTGTTCTCCCACCTTTGAAGCTGACACAAAGATTGGATGAGTAGTGGATAGTGTAGAGGATAGCCATAATCTCCAAAACGATATAGATGGGTGGTGGAGTGGGTGGTAAAGTGGCAGATGGATTTTAACATAGAGAAGTGTGAGGTCATACATTTAGGGAGGTCAAACAGTTACAAGGATTACACAATAAATGGGAATATACTAAGAGGGTTAGATGAAGTGAGGGATCTTGGTGTACAAGTACACAGGTCCCTGAAGGCAGCAGTTCAAGTAGACAAGGTTGTAAAGAAGGCATATGGAATGCTCTCTTTCACTGGCAGAGGTATTGAATATAAAAGTAAGGATTTAATGTTGGAATTGTATAAAACACTGGTGAGGCCACAACTGGAGTATTGTGTGCAGTTCTGGTCACCACATTATAGGAAGGGTGGATTAGCTCTGGAGAGACTGCAGAGGAGGTTTACAAGAATGTTGCCAGGGTTAGAAACGAGTAGCTATGAGGAGAGATTGGATAGGTTGGGGTTATTTTCCTTAGAACAAAGAAGGCTGAGAGGTGACTTGATTGAGGTGTACAAAATTATGAGGGGAATAGATAGAGTGGACAGGATAAAATTGTTTCCCTTGATGGAGAATTCTAGAACCAGAATCAATTGAATCCATAGATTCAAGATAAGCGGCAGAAAGTTTAGGGGGGACATGAGGAAGAATGTTTTATTCAGAGGGTAGTGGGTGTTTGGAATTTACTGTCCAAGTTGGTGGTAGAGGCAGAAACTCTAAACTCTTTTAAAAAGTACCTGGATCTGCACCTTAAGTGCTGTAAGCTGCAGGGCTATGGGCCCAGTGCAGGAAGGTGGGATTAGAAAGGGCACCTGGGTGTCCTCGGGCTGGCATGAACAAGATGGGCCGAATGGCCTCCTTCTGTGCTGTAACTTTTCTGTGGCTCTAAGGTGGGTTAAAGCCAGGTCGGGTTTCTCGCTGATCTATGTCAGGAACCTCATTTGCATTCATTTGCATCTCATGAATGCTCATTAAAAGGCCAACTTGCCAGAATTAACCCCCAACCCCCACTCCAACTGAAGCACCCCATCTGGGGATAATTCGAACAGTCTGTTTCCTGACTGTATATAGGTGGCGTGCACCAGGCCAGCTTCAGCCCGTCAACAACTTTGAGGGCCGTCGCCGCTCTGTCACCTCCCGATAACAGCTCTTGCTGCACGATTTCGGGTGCCTGTCTCACATGCTGCGCCAAGGCTGGGCACAGGTGGGCAAGGTGTGCGATGTGCAGGCTGAGGGAAGGTCAAAGGCTAGAGACTGCATTCCTGCCTTGTATGTAGAGAGAGACAATTCCACAGGAATTATTACCATTGGTTGCTCAACTGTACCTGTTCACAGAAACAAGGAGGACTGGAGAGTGCAGGCTGCAGCCAATGCTGCCTTCTTGAGAGCTTTGAGTAGAAGGAGGAGAAGAAAAGCCCGTCACCAATCGGCAAAGCTCAGGGAAGACTATCGCCCTGACGAGGAAGAGGCAGCAAAGACCCGGGTGCTGATGAGGAGGGGCAAAATCCACAACGAGCTTTGGCATGACCAAGGCGCATCTACTACATGGAAGTGAGTGAAAGACAGAGCCGCAGACACCCTGGCTGGTCTGGGGATGGTGGTAGCTTATATTTGTCATATTCTCCCTGAGGAACTCAGGCTGCATGAACTGGGAGGCCATTCAAAGTTCTTAAGGTTACCACTACACTAAACTTTAGTTGCCTGTGGATCCTTTCAGGGCTCCTTTGGGGACCCTCTGCCAAGTCTCACAATCAGCAAACCACAAATGCAAACAAGGGATGACAGACGTCCTTTTCAATAAAGCTCATTATTCCCTGCAGTTCCACGTGGATGAAGCAAGCCAGGCTGTCAGGGCTGTGGGATTCACTGCGATCTCAGGCTTTCTGCAGTGCAAGGCATCATCAACTTCACACATGCGGCCTTGAGAGCTGCCTAGCAGCAGCCTGTCATATTCACTCTCTAAGTGGCCAACTCATCTGTGATCACAGAAAGCAGATCCAGTGTGTTTGTGCTCACACAACTCATACATTTTGAGTCACTTGCAGGCGCCAGAGATCTTTGAGGGCCCTCGGTGCTCAGAGGGTTGGCTCCTTGGTGATAAGGAGTGTTCCCTGAAGACACGGCTAATGACGCCCATTCATTGCCCACAGTGTGCATCTGACGAGAGATATAAGGCTGCACATTCGGGCAAAAGGTCCTTAATAGAGCAATAATGACCTCTTGAAGATACTTTTCCGATGTTTGGACTGATTAGGGAGGCTCTCTCCAATACTCATTGCAGAGGGTGTCCTGCATCGTCATTGTTTGCAGTGCCCTGCACAACCTAGCACTGCAAAGGGGGGATGTGTTGCCACAGGGAGACATGGAGGAGCTAGACATCTCCTCAGACAAGGAGGACATTGAATGGGGTGAATTTGAAGAGGCCGAGGATTCAGATGAGCCACATGAGGATGCCATTGCACGGGCACTGTAAGGGTTTGGGGCTCGGGGCCTCAGATACCTGAGTCGGCAGTCAGCTACTTGTATGAAAGAATTAGATATTTATTGAGTTTATTAAGAAAAAACAGTTTCGATATGATACATTAACTAATTGGACAGAAAAAAATGAATACGGCCCATAACAGCTTGTGATAATAGCATTCCGCTCTCTAGTCAAAGTGTTAGCAAACTCTTCCCTCAATCTCTTGATCTTCCTTGTCCTCCTCTGGTCCATCTTCCCTCTGAAGGCAGTAGCCCAACAAGCACAGTCACCTCACCAGCACCTCAGCCGAATGCGATCCCTCAGCAGGACCTACCTACAATTATCCTTTATGGGTGCGGGGAGGATGGTGGGAGCTTATCCAGTGTCAATCACCTACTCAAACTATTCTTCCCAATGGACAAAGGACAGGTACTCCGAACGTCAGGGAGGTTACCACACACCCCCCAACACCACCCCCCCCACCCCCCCCACCCCCTTAGTGCGTCAGCCTGGACACAGGACAGGTACTCCGAATGTCAGGAGGTTACCACAACAACCCCACCCCCCCCCACCCGCCCCCTTAGTGTGTCACCCTGGACACAGGACAGGTACTCCGAACATCAGGGAGGTTACCACACCCGCCCCCCCGCCCCACCCCCTTAGTGCATCAGCCTGGACACAGGACAGGTACTCCGAACGTCAGGGAGGTTACCACACCCCCCCCACCGCCCCACCCCCTTAGTGCGTCAGCCTGGACACAGGACAGGTACTCCGAATGTCAGGGAGGTTACCACACCCCCCCCCCCCGCCCCACCCCTTAGTGTGTCAGCCTGGACACAGGACAGGTACTCCAAACGTCAGGGAAGTTACCACTTCCCACCCGTCCCCACCTTGTGCGTTACCCTGCTCGCGATCAGCTGTTTGGTTTACATTTTGCTGAGGGACATATCCTGGCCCTTTCTAAACACTTGCATAGATAAGGGGTTCAGAAGACGCCATTCCACCAGTGTAGGAATGTCAGCACCCTCTTTCCAGAGAGAGAATCAATGCTGTTTAGAAAACCCTATAAACTTTTTATATTAGACAGAAAATAGCTGTTTATTCAAGACCCCAATTTCTTACAGCGCAACGTGGAAGATGTGCCCATGACAACCTCATAGCTATAAGATTCACACCACACAAAGTGTCAGGCAATGACCATCCCCAACAAGAGAGTATGTAACCATTGCTCCTTGATGTTCAATGGCATTACCATCACTGAATCCCCCACTATCAACATCCTCAGGGTTACCCTTGACCAAAAATTGAACAGGAGTAGCCACATGAATACTGTAGCTACATGAGCAGGTCAGAGGCTAGGAATCCTGCAGCGAGTAAC
Source organism: Carcharodon carcharias (assembly GCF_017639515.1). NCBI lineage: Eukaryota > Metazoa > Chordata > Chondrichthyes > Lamniformes > Lamnidae > Carcharodon > Carcharodon carcharias. The sequence continues at coordinate 101,074,877 of NC_054483.1, forward strand.
TCACCTCCTAACCCCCCAAAGCCTGTCCACCATCTAAGAGGCACAAGTCAGGAGTGTGATGAAATAATCTCCACTTGCCTGGATGAGTGCAGCTCCCACAACACTCAAGAAGCTTGACACCATCCAGGACAAAGCAGCCCACTTGATTGGAACCACATCCACAAACATTCACTCCCTCCACTGCCGATGCACAGTAGCAGCAGTGTGTACCACCTACAAAATGCACTGCAGGAACTCACCAACGCTCCTTACATGGCACCTTCCAAACCCACGACCACTACCATCTTATTATGGCACAGATGATGGTAAATGCTGAGCTGCCCAAATCCCAGAGGGAAACTTGAAATAACTGTCACAACTTGTATTGCAATTTGTATAAATTTCAAGAGGCATGCCTTGAATTCAGTAGTAATAAGACCACCAAGTCTTATAGGTTTCTATAAAACTAGATTAAACATTTATTAATAAGAGAAATAATTTTTAAGCACATACTTATGTCTATAATAATTTCTAAATCCCCTATTTAATCTGACTCCCAGTTACATTTTCGTTAAGGTAAAAGTAACACAGATAAATTTTAAAAAGACCCAGGCAAGGTGATACACAATACCCTGAACTAGTAAAATTCAAAGTGAATTTTCTTAACTTTAGTTCTTTAAAAACAGAAGCTTGAGGCATAGATGCTGAAGGCTTTTCACATTTGTTAGATCTTAATAATGCCTACCCTTACACAGAGACTTCACTCCTTTATACATATTTTCCCCTTTGAATGCAAATACCCATTGTTTCACTATGTCTTTGGACTTTACCTTTCTGATAATAAAAATCTCTCATTGTGCTAATGTTTACCAGCAATATTTAAAAAAATAAACACACTGTTTCTAAACATCACCTGCCTGGGTGAAATATTTCACTCCCTCTTTTGAAAACAATCTAGTCTGGTTTATTTAAAAATGCAAATGTCATTTTATAGCTTACATTCTAAACTTCCCCCATGTTTACCATGTTTACATCAAAGCTTTCAGACCAGCTGCCTTCAATCCAATTAAGTCTCTCTCTCTCTCACATACATACACAAACACACACACATGTAGACACAAATACCTCTATTTTACAATAAATTTCAACAAACTTATGAGAATTATTATATCTTCCTGACATCCCCCTCCTTATTAAAAAATAAACCGACATAATTTAAAAAGATGGCTTCATTTTTATTGACCCATCTAATACTATCTCTTATACTTACCTATATATTTACACTATTACATTACTAGGTGCATGCATTAACATAATATTTACACAAATCATTTCAGAATCACTTCAGAATCATTTCAGTTCAGTGTCCAGATTTTAACTGTCCAATTTTCCCTTTAAGCTTCAACTCTTGATAATGCAGCTGCAATCAGATTCTCTCATCCTGCTCCATGTATAATCTGTAGATTGAATGGTCGCAGTAATAAATTCTATCTAAATAGCCTTTCACTTCTGTCTCAAAATTTGTCCAGAAACTTTAAGGATTGTGGTCCGTATAAATAATTGTTTCCGATGAATCATTTGCCATGCAAATCTCAAAATACTGCAATGCTAACACCAAACCCAAAGTGTCCTTTTCGATCATTGAATATCTTCTTTGTTGCACATTCAGCTTCCATAAAAATACCCTTTTTTAAATAGTTTTTGCTCCTAAATAGTTTTAATAGTTTTAGTATCTCCAAATTCTCTTGGATAAATTGTGAACACATTCCCAATTCATTACCTATCATTGATTCTCCCTGTTTTACTTGTGCACAACCCACTGGTTTTTCCTATGCCTGAACCTCAGAATCCACAGTACGTTTACTTCAAGAGCTTTCCTGCACCTCTATAATTACAATAGATTTTCTCTGTCATTTCCAGCTCACATATTTCGTATGTCCAAATTTAATATAATGAAAGCAAATCAATTTTCTACCCTCTACCCCTCAGCACTTTCCTTTTTATTCCAAGAAGAAGCTTCCTGGGAATTTCCACTTACTCCTTCTCTTCCCTGACTACCCACCTTCCTTTCACCTTCCCACTTTCTATCCTTTTCTGATTTAAAAGGATGATGAATAAAAGGTTTAGCTCTGTGAACTAACTCATAATCATCAGCTGTCTCTGCTGCTTGTTTTACCATTTGAACCCTTCGTTTCTCCACATGAGTTCTCACTACCGAAGGAACTGAACCACTAAATTCTTCCAAAAGAATTATTTCCCTAAGAGCTGCATATGTTGTCTCTATCTTTAATGCCCATATCCACCGGTCAAAATTACTTCGTTCTACTCTTTGTTATGACAAATGCAGTCGTTAAGTGGAGTTATTTAAAAATCCCAGAGGGGAACTTTAAACAACTGTCGTAACCTATAATTTGAAGTGTTATGTTTGAGATGCAACTCTAAATTCAGGAATCAGATCACCAGTTCTCGAGGTTTTACATTAAACTAAATGAAACATTTTATTAATTTACACAGGTTAAAATATATATACACATGGTTACAAATTATTACTATCATAACTTTTAACAAATTCCCAAACTAATCTCCATTAAGGCAACAGCAACCTATAGACTTAACCAAGCACCAGACAAAGCATTTTCATCTTATGAATTCAAAATGAGGTTCTTTTCACTTTGGTTCCTGTGGAGCCAGTTGGAGGCTTACAGCTGCCTTTTGATCTCACATTGCCTCTGCCCTGCATACTCTAAAACTGCTGAAGTTATACTTACCACTACTGATTGAATGTAAATTTTCATTGTATCATCAGCCTCTTTGAGCTCCACCTTTCATAGTATCAATTTTATTTGTAATATAAACATATTGCTTGGTAGCTGCTATATAGCTGTCATTTATTCCCCACTTGTTGAACGTCCTATTCAAAAATTGCAAATGTACGCTATCTCTTTTACATATCAAAATTAGTACACATCAAAGCACCAGACTAGCTGGCTTTAATCCAATTTAGACATGCCCACAGGCTAAACCTCTATTTTAAAAGAAAAATATTTCCCAATAATATTATACATTAATAGCTTCATGACATCCCCCTCCTTATCAGAAAATGAACTGCCATAATTCTAAAAGGCGGCTTCATTTGAATAACCCATCTCACAACATCTCCTATGTTTATTATACTATTACATTATCAGATGCATGCAATAACAGAAATAAATAAATAAATACGCAAGTCCTTAGTATCAACAGAAATCACTCCAGTTCAGCGTCCAGGTTTTTTTTTAATATCCCATTTTCTTTTAAGCTTCAAACTCTTGATAACACATCTGCAAACAGGTTTTCTCTTCCAGCAATATGTATATACTACGTAGATTAAATGGTTGTAATAATAGATTCCATCTGAAAAGCCTTGCACTTTTGTCTTGAAATTTGTCGAAACACTTCAAAATATTATGATCTGTATAAACAATTGTTTCTGATGAATTGTTTGCAGCATAAATTTCAAAATGCTGCAATGCTAACTCAAATTCAAAATCTCTTTTTCGATCGTTGAACATGTTCTCTGTTCTACATTCAGCTTCTGTGAAAAATACCCTATCGGTTTTTCAATTCCAGTATCTTTTTGTACTAGCCCCAATGCCTATATTGCTTGCGTCAATCACCAACTTGAATTGGTTGGTATAATTTAGGGGAGGTGATGGCATAGTGGTATTGTCACTGGGCTAATAATCCAGATATCCACAGTAATACGCTGAGGACCTGTGTTCAAGTCCTGCCAAGGCAGATGGTGGAATTTGAATTCAATAAAGATCTGGAATTAAAAGTCTAATGATAACTGTGAAAGAATTGTTCTAAAAACCCATCTGGTTCACAAATGCCCTTCAGGGAAGGAAATCTGCTGTCCTTACCTGGTCTGGCTGAGATGTGACTCCAGACCCACAGCAATGTGGTTGGCTATTAAATATCCTCTAAACAAGGGCAATTAAGGATGGGCAATAAATGCTAGCCTAGCCTGTGATGCCCACAACCCATGAATGAAAAAAAAAATCAAAACTGGTTTCGTAGTTAAAACAGTTTTCAAACTATCGAATGACTTCTGACACTCCTGTGTCCATTGAGGCTTCTTGTTCTTTTTCAACAGTTCAGTCAGTGGAGCAGCTACTCGGCTAAAATTTGATACAAATTTCCAGTGAAACCCACTCATGCCTAGAAATCTCAAAACTTCTCATTTTGTTGTAGGCACTGGGAAATCCACAATAGCCTTGACTTTCACATCTCTCAGAGCCACCTTACCATGTCCAGTGGTATGGCCTAGATATGTAACTTGTGCTTTTGAAAATTCACTTTTAGCCAAATTCACCACCAAATTAGTTTTTTGTAGTCGGGTAAATAATCCTTCCAGATGCTGTAAATGCTCCTCCCCCCTCTGACTGAATACGATTAGATCATCAATATAAACAGCACAATTGCTTAGACCCACAATTACTTTGCTGGTCAGTCTTTGAAATGTCGCAGGTACATTCTTCATACTAAATAGCATGACTTTAAACTGATATAGTCCACTTGGAGTCACAAAAGCTGATATCTCCTTTGCTCTCTCCGACATTAGTACCTGCCAATGCCCTTTTAGCAAGTCAATCTACATGATGGTGGTCCCATGGACCATCGATCTGGTTGGGAGGAAATGACTCTCGTTCCTCCGGCCTGGGGATTCTGCTGCGGGGAGGCAGCTTCACCGTCTCCCAGGTTAAGGAGGTGGTGGGCGGGCGCCTCCTCGTAGCAGACGTAATGTACAAGAATGCTCCACTCCGTTTAATTAACGTCTACGCCCCATCACAAGGGGCTGAGCGGCTGGAGGTTTTTCAGCAGCTCCCACTGCTTCTGGTGACCTCCAGGCCAGTCATTCTGGGCGGTGACTTCAACTGCATCATCAATACGGCTGGACGATCCGGCAGGGCTGACAGCAGATTGGACGCTACATTCAGATCCCTGATGGAAACAGTAAAGGATGCCAAGCTGCACGACGTCTTCAGCAACCCTGCAGACGGAGCGCAGCGTAGATACACCTGGTCGCGGCCTGACGGGTCTGTCTGTTCCAGGATAGATTTCCTGTTTGTGTCCCGTGCATTCGCAGTCAGATCCACCGACTTCAAGCCGGTGTTCTTCTCTGATCACTGCCTCCTACTGGCTGACTGCCACTTAGAGAAGGACCAGAGGGTTGGCAGGGGGGCATGGAAGCTAAACGTGCAACTACTGACCCCAGAGAACATTGAGGAGCTCAAGAGGGATTACAAAGGTTGGAGAACCATGAAACCCCACTTTGAGTCACTGACACACTGATGGGAAGCGATCAAGGGAAACATCAAGAGGTTTTTCGTCCTCAAAGGCACCCAGAAAGCTAGAAAGGAACAGAGGGAAATGTCCTGCCTCCAGAAAAACATGCAGAACCTGCTCTGGCTGCGGTCGATGGGGGTCGATGTCAAGGAGGAACTCCAAGAGGTGAAGAGCCAGCAAGCCTCGCTCTTTGCCTTGGAGGCCTCCAAGATCATCTTCTGTTCCAGAGTCCGCTCCGTGGAGCAGGATGAGACGTGCTCACGTTTCTTCTTCCAAAAGGTACACAGAGAGAGCTCTGTGATCAGCAGCCTGAAGGAAGAAGATGGCTCAGTAAAGTCATTGCAATCTGACATTTTGAGGATCAGCAAATCCTTTTATGCCAGATTATGTGACGTGAAGCCCACAGAGAGCACGGCCTCCCAGTCCTTCCTGTCCTCTATCATGGAGGTCTTAGATGACAGTACACGGGAAAGTCTGGACAAAGCACTAACTCCTGACGAACTGACTGAGGCCCTTGAGTCCTTCGAGAAGAGTAAAACTCCCGGAAGCAACGGCTTGCCGGCGTAATTGTATTCGGCTTTGTGGGACTGAATCGGCCCGGACCTGCTAGAAGTGTACGAGAGTATGCTCCTGGCCGGCAGTATGTCAGAATCCATGAGGAAAGGCATTATCACCCTCATCTACAAGCACAAGGGGGAAAGGGAGGAAATTAGAAATTGGCGACCCATTTCACTGTTGAATGTGGACTATAAAATTCTGTCCAAGGTCATCGCCAATCGGGTCAAATCCACTCTGGAATTGGTGATCCACCCTGACCAGACCTGCACTGTGCCAGGCAGGAAGATCTCTGACAGCCTCGTGCTGCTCAGGGATACGATTGCCTATGTACAGGACAGGGGTGTGGATACCTGCCTCATCAGCCTGGATCAGGAGAAGGCCTTTGACAGAATATCGCACACCTACATGGTGGATGTGCTCTCCAAAATGGGGTTTGGGGAGGGAATTTGCAATTGGATCCAACTGCTCTACACTAACATCAGTAGTGCAGTCTCAATCAATGGGTGGGAATCAGATAGCTTTCCAATTAAATCTGGAGTCAGGCAGGGCTGCCCTCTCTCACCTGTTCTATTCGTGTGTTGCATAGAACCCTTTGCTGAGTCCATCAGGAAGGATCCGGGCATAAGAGGAGTGACGATCCCAGGTAGTGGAGGCACTCAGATCAAAGTCTCCCTGTACATGGACGATGTCGCCGTCTTCTGCTCAGATCCGCTGTCGGTGCACAGACTGATCCACATCTGCGACCGTTTCGAACTGGCCTCGGGAGCCAAGGTAAATCGTGGGAAGAGCGAGGCCATGTTCTTTGGGAAATGGGCTGACCGATCCTTTTTCCCCTTCACTGTCAGGGCTGATGGCCTGATTGTGCTGGGGATATGGTTCGGAGGGACCAGGGCACGCGTTAGAAACTGGAAGGAGCGAGTGTCTATGGTGAAAAGGAAACTGGGCATGTGGGAGCGACGCTCCCTCTCCATTGTGGGTAAGAACCTGGTCATCAGGTGTGAGGCTCTCTCGCTGTTGCTGTACGTGGCACAGGTCTGGCCCATTCCACACTCCTGTGTGGTGGCGATCACCCAAGCCATCTTCCACTTTATCTGGAGGTCGAAAATGGATCGTGTCCACAGGGACACGATGTACAAGCCTCTAGATAAAGGGGGAAAAAACGTGCCCAACATCGCCCTCATACTGATAGCCACCTTTGTGTGCAGCTGCATCAAGCGGTGCGTAGACCCTCAGTATGCAAACACCAAGTGTCACTACGTGCTGAGGTTCTACCTGTCCCCGGTGTTGTGAAGGATGGGTCTGGCCGCTCCAAGTAGTTGGACCGTGCTGTACCACCTGTCCCTCGTGGGAAAATTTATGCAGAGAAACACCTTCAATCACAAGTCCATCGGGCAGTGGTCGGTGCGTAACGTCTTAAAGGCCCTGAGGGAAAAGGAGAGGGTGGATCCTGTGGGATGGTTCCCTGAGCAGACTGACAAAGTCATTTGGCAGAATGCCTCATCACCAGAAATTTCCAACAAACACCAAGATGTAGCTTGGCTGGTAGTGAGAAAGGCCCTCCCTATAAGATCCTTCCTACACGTCAGGAGTCTCACCCCCTCTGCACGTTGCCCTCGAGGTGGCTGTGGTGGGGAAGAGACCGTTGTTCACCTCCTTGTAGATTGTGTCTTTGCGAAGAAGGTCTGGAGAGAGACGCAGTGGTTTCTGTCGAGGTTCATCCCGAGCAGTTCTGTGACAGAGGACTCTGTGCTCTACGGGCTGCTCCCAGGGACACATACCGAGACAAACATCAACTGCAGCTGGAGGATCATCAACTCGGTGAAAGATGCTCTTTGGTCTGCCCGAAACTTGTTGGTTTTCCAGCGCAAAGAGTTGTCCCCGACCGAGTGTTGCAGACTGGCACATTCCAAGGTCCAGGACTACGTGCTGAGGGACACAGTTAAGCTTGGGGCAGCCGCCGCAAAGACGCAATGGGGAAGGGTCGCTGCCTAAGACCTTTCTGCCACAATGCACTGGGGGGCTGGGAACTGTAAAGAGCCCCTCAGGCTGTACAGATTAAAATGAATGTCTGCCAATGATTGAAATATTCATTGTTTGTTCTGATACACCTTGTGATTCATGTTGTAAAAGTTGAACCTGTTTGTATTTTTGTAATGGTGATCTGAAATGGTTCGAAATGTTTTTGAAGATTAATGAATAAAGTATATTTTTGCAAAAAAAAAAGCAAGTCAATCTTTGTGATAAATTTCAATTGTCCCACTTTCTCAATGCAATCTTTCAACCATGGTATGGGATATGAATCCATTTTTGTCACCACATTCACCTTTCGATAGTCCACATACAGATTTTGTGTTCTATCCGGTTTCGGTACCAATACAATAGGCAAACTCTAGTTACTGCAACCGGACTCAATGTTTGAAGCTTAATTATGAAGCATGAAATCAATTTCTTTTTTTACTTGTGATAACTTTGCCGGATTTAACCTATAAGGCTGTTGTCTCATTGAAGATGTTATTTCTATATTTACATCATGTAAGGGTAAATGTGTCTTTCCCAGCTTATTTCCACAAATAGGTTTGTGTGACTACAATAGCTTTTCCAAATCACTGACACTTGCTTGGAAGGTAACACAATATTTCATTTAAATTTTCAAGCACCCCTTCATTATCCAATTTGATTAGAAGAAAATCAATTTCAGAGTCCTGCACTTCTCCCTAAAACCTGTCAATGTTTTAGGAGCGTCTCTAATAGCAAATAACAAAAACGGAATTCCCGTATCCCAACCCTATGCATAATCACGACAGGATGCTCCTATCATAGTTTTTAAAGTTTGGGCCATCTTTCCAAAGCTCCTTGTGACTCCAGATAATAAACTGCTGACTTAAGCTGTTTTTTTCCCCAAACTGTTCATTACTTCCTTAAAGAGCTGTGACATGAAATTTGACCCCGATCTGATTGTATTTCTTTAGGTAAACTATACCTTATAAAGAATTTAATTAACTCCTCCACAATCTTCTTAGTTGTAATATTTCTTAAAGGTATCACTTCAGGAATCTGGTTGACACATCCATTATTGTCAGTAAATACTGATTTCCACTTTTAGTCTTAGGGAGGGGTCCAACACACTCAATCATGACCCTGATAAAAGGCTCTTCAAACGCTGGTATCGGGATTAAAGGCACCGGCTTAATCACTGCTTGTGGTTTTCCTGTTCCTTGACATGTATGACAGGTTCTACAGAATTTTACTACATCCCCATGCAATCCTCGCCAAAAAAAACCTCTGTATCTTTTCCTGTGTTTTCCTAATTCCTAAATGTCTCCCCATTAGAATTTCATGAGCAATCCTCAGAATCTCATTTCTATACCCTAATGAGATAACAATCTGATGCACCACCCTCCAGTTTTCATTTACTGAGACATGATCCGACCTCCACTTCCTCACCTTCCTGAAGATAATAACATTCTGGAATACATTTTGCTTATGTTTCTGAATAAGCTTTCTGATATAACTGTTTTAATTGCAAATCAATTTCTGTAACTCCACTAAACTCTTTGAGTTAAACACTTCAACTGAACTGTCCTGCATTGTCCTCCTGAACAATGTTACCAAACACAGTCAAAAACAAAAATACCTGGAAAAACTCAGCAGGTTTGGCAGCATCTGCGGAAAGGAACACAGTTAATGTTTCGAGTCCACATGACTCTTCAACAGAACTAAGGAAAAATAGAAAAAGGGTGAAATATACGCTGGTTTGGGGGGTGGGGTGGGGGGGGGGTGCGGTGTCAGGACAAGAAGAGCTGGATAGAGGGCCAGTGATAGGTGGAGATAACCAAAAGCCCGCACAGGGAGTGGTCAGCGCTTCCGGGTACGCATCACGATGGCTGAGCCTTAATTGTGTTCCTCTCCGCAGGTGCTGTCAGACCTGCTGAGTTTTTCCAGGTATTTTTTGTTTTTGTTTTGGATTTCCAGCATCCGCAGTTTTTGCTTTTATCAAACACCGTGCCAGCTAATTGGATTTCAACACCTTCTTCTTGCCTTTGAACTGCCTGCTTATCTTGTTTATCTTGCTCTTCCCCGTGGGCCTTTTATCTCATTATAACACAATCAGGAAACAATCCAAGATGTTCCTTCTGTAGCACTTCTTTTGAAAACACTGCTACAGGCTGCTCAACTATCATAGGCATCACCCACATTTGCAATCCAGCTATATCATTACCCAGAATAAATTGAAATCCTGCAATGGGCAATTTCTCCACCACTCCAGCTATAATTTCACTATTCTTCCATTTGCTCATTAAATTTACTTTCCACGACGGAATAGATTTAGCATCGCCATGAACCCCACTTATTATAACCTTCTCCTGCAACACTCCCTTTGAACAACAACTATCACTATCCCACAACATTAAAGATTGACTAGCCCCTGTGACTCTTAAAATTTTAACATCTTTACCTACTCCACCCTGTACACATGGAAAGACTTTCCCTTCGCATACACAATCTTTTAACATCTCTGCAACCTGCTCCTCAGAATTCTCTTGAGTAAACTGTGAACACATTCCCACTGCTTTACCTTTCACTGATTCTCCCTATTTCACCTGTACATAAACCACTGGGGCAGAGATATCCCCCCCCCATCATCCATCATGGGGGTTATGGTGGGGTGGGCGCAAACCTGATCGGTGCCCCCGATTGGGGACCCACCGCCATTTATGTGGGCGGGCCAATTAAGTCTCGGCCATCGTGACGCGTGCCCGCAAGTGCTGACCACTCCCTGTGCGGGTGGAGGTTGGGGGGGGGGGGATTCCCTGAATGGCTCCCTGCGCTCTTTCTTTTGCACATGCGCGTAAAAGAGCGCAGCAATCTCCCTGAGGCACTGTGCCTCAGGGAGATCAGTTTAAGGTTTTAAAATTTAAATAAAGGAAAAAAAAAACGCTTAAAACATGTCCCCCTCATGTGCCAGTGTCACATATGCTGGGATATGTCAATTAATTTTTTTCAAAATTTTTTATTTAATTAATAAATCCTTCGTGAAACCTCATCCCACCCGTGGATGAGGCTTCATGAAAAATGTGAAGCCCGCCTGGGCTTTTCGCCTGCCCCCTCCCCCCCGCCAACATTAAGGGTGGATGGGCAGCTCAGTTAAGTACTTTAATTAGTTTTTAAATGGCCTTAATAGGGCTTTGACAGTTCGGCAGGTGTGCAGCCGATTCCGCTGTGTGCCCACTGAACTGAGGATCCGAATGGCATGTGGTGATGTCTGGACGGCTGTCTGACATCACCACGCATCGTTTTACGCATCAGCAAGCGAGCCCCCACACCCACTCACCGATGGGAAAATGCTGCCCCTGGTTTCTCCTGTGCCTGAACCTCAGAACCCACAGTACTTTTATTTCCAGATCTTTTCTGTGCCCCAATACTTGCTACAGATTTTCCCTGCAATGTCCAACACACTGACTTCATCTGCCCTGTTTTATTACAATGAAAACACCTCAATTTTTGAATGCCACTTCTACCTTCAGCACTTTCCTATTTGTTATGAGAAAAAGCTTCCTGGGAACTTCCAGCTACTTCTTCTCTTCCCTGAATACATGCCTTCCATTCACATTCCCACTTTTTATCCTTTTTCAATTTGAAAGCGTGATGGAAAAAAAGGTGTAGCTCTATGAACTCACTCATTATCATCAGCTATCTCTGCTGCTTGTCTTACAGAATCAACCCTCTATTTCTCCACATGAGTTCTCACTATTGAAGGGATTGAATCTTTACATTCTTCCAAAGGAATTACTTCCCTAAGAGCTGCATAGGTTGCCTTTATTTTTAATGCCCATATCCACCGGTCAAAATTGCTTTGTTTTGCTCTTTCAAACTCAGGTTGTTTTCTCATATTCCTAAATTCATGCCTATATGCTTCAGGAACTAACTCATTTGCACTGAAAATAGCCCTTTTAAGCACATCATAATTCACTGATGTTTCTTCTGAAAGCAAAGCACATACCTCAAATGCCCTACCTAACAACGTAGACTGTAATAATAATGTCCAGTTCTCCTGTGGCCATTTCATCTGATTAGCTAGCTTCTAAAATGAAATAAAGAATGCTTCAATATATTTTTCCTCAAACTTTGGAAGAGTTTGTACAAATTTAAATATCTCCCCACTGGGTTCTACTGGAGAAATAAATCCTTCCTCACCTACTGACACCTCTTTTCTAACTGCCAACATTCGCAGTGGGAATTCTCTCTCTCTCTTGCTTTCTCTTTCCTCCTTCTCCATCTTCACAATTTATAATTCCCTTTTAGAAGCTTATTTCTCTGACCTTTGCTTCTAATTCAAGCTTTTTCAATTCCTTTGCTTGTTCAAATTCTAGCACGTTCATTTGTAACTGAAATCTCACTACCCCCAGCTGTGACTCACTAGTGTTAGGTTTCACTTCCATCTGTAGATGCTGTGCCTTATTTTTAACTACATCAGATTTCCTTGCTCCCACAGATAACCCGAACTGCAATTTATCCACCAACTCTGTTAACTTACTTTTGGTTATTCTCTCCAACCCATTCAGTGTTATCTCTTCTACTTCCAGACAAGTCTTAGCAATTGCCAAAGCCATCTTACAGTCTCACCATTTCTTGAAAAAAGCACCTTCCCAACTCCTGGATTCAAATTGCCTCTTGCATTCACAAGCTTAAGGTTCACCAATTCCTAATCAATCAAGGAATTAGAAAAATAATTTATCTCAGACGTGCCCCTAATTGTTATGACAAATGCAGTTGTTAAAGTGGAGTTATTTAAAAGTCCCAGAAGGAAGCTTTAAATAACTGTCATAACGTATAATTTTAAGTACCATGTTTGAGATCCTAAATTCAGGAATCAGTCCACCAGTTCTCAAGGTTTTACATTAAACTAAATGAAACATTTTATTAATTTACACAGGTTAAAATGTATATACACATGGCTACAAATTACTACTATCATAACTTTTAACAAATTCCCAAACCAATCTCCATTTAGGCAATAAAAACCTATAGACTTAACCAGACACCAGACAAAGTATTTTCACCTTATGAATTCAAAATGAGGTTCTTTTCACTTTGGTTCCTGTGGAGCCAGTTGGAGGCTTATAGCTGCCTTTTGATCTTACATTGCCTCTGCCCTGCACACCCAAAACCTGCTGAAGTTATACCTACCACCACTGATTGAATATAAATTTTCATTGTATAACTAGTCTCTTTTAACTCCACCTTTTAACAATGAAGCCCCTTTCATAGTACTAATTATATTTGTAATATGAACATATTGCTTGGTAGCTGCTATATAGGTGTCATTTATTCCCCAATTCTTGAATGTCTCATTCAAAAAATGCAAATGTACACTATCTCTCTTACATATCAAAATTAGTACACATCAAAGCACCTAGACAAACAGGCATTAGTTCATTTAGGATACACCCATGGACTTAACCTGTATTTTAAAAGAAAAATATTTCCCAATAATATTATACATTAACAGCTTCATGACATCTTTCAAATTCAATATATGTTTCCCAGGCTGTTATCTCATATTCCTAAATTTCTGCCTGTGTGCCTCAGGAACCAACTCATGTGCACTCAAAATAGCCTTTTTTTAACCACATCATAGTTCACTGACATTTCTTCTGACAGTGAAGTGTAAATCTCATGTGCTCTACCCACCAACTTGGAATGTAACAACAATGTCTCGTTTTCCTGTGGTTATTTCATTTGTTTAGCTATCTTCTCAAATGAAATAAAGAATGCTTCCACGTCTCTTTCCCAAACTTTGGAAGAGCTTTTACAAATTTAAACATCTCCCCACTGGGTTTCAGGTTAGGTTTTTCCATCATCAGAACTTTCCTCAGAGTCTGAGATCGCTTTTTTAACTTCCAGCCTTTTAAGCTGGTATTCCCTTTCTCTTTATTTCTCTCTTTCCCTTGTCTCTCTTTCATTATCCTTCTCTCTTGCCTGAAATTCCAGTTCTAGCTTCCTTTCTTTCTCCTGCTTTTTCGCTTGCTCCCTTTGAAATGCCCTTTCTCTTTCTTTTTCTGCCCTCTCCTTTTCCATTGTTTCTAGCTCAAGTTTTTTTCATTTCCATTGCTTGTTCCAGTTCAAACATCTTCATTTCTAAATGAAGTCTCACTACCTCCAGCTGTGACTCACTAGTGTCAGGTATTACTTCCAACTGTAAATGTGTGCTGTACCTTCAATTATACCTGCTTTCTTTGTGCCTGAATGTAAACCCAATTGTAATTTATCTGCCAATTCCATTAACTTAACCTTAGTTACCTTTTGTACACCAGCCAAAGTTATAACTTCAACTCCCAGACAAGTCTTAGCAACTGCCAAAGCCATACTGCAGTCTCATCACTTCAAAAATACCTCACGCCAACTCCTGAATTCGAAGTGCTTCTCATACTCATAACCTTAAGATTCGCCAACTCCAACACAATCAATGAATTTAAAATATATCCTGCAAAGAGCCCCCAACTATGTTATGGCACAGCCAATGGTAAATACTGAGCTGCTCAAATCTCAGAGGGAAACTCAAAATAACTGTCACAACTTGTTTTGCAATTTGTATAAATTTCGAGAGGCATGCCTTGAATTCAGTAGTGATAAGACTACCAAGTCTTGTAGCTTTCTACAAAGCTAGATTAAACATTTATTAATAAGAGAAGTGATTTTTACGAACATAATTTACTACTATAATAGCTTCTAAATCCCCTACTTAATCTGACTCCCAGTTACACTTTGGTTAAAGCAACAGTAAGACACACACAGATTTTAAAAGACCCAGGCAGGGTGATACACAATACCCTGAACCAGGCAAATTCAAAGTGAGTTTACTTAACTTCAGTTCTTTGAAGACAGCAGCTTGAGGCATAGATGCTGAAGGCTTTTCACACTTGTTAGCTCTTAATAATGCCTACCCTTAAACACAGACTTCGCTCTTTTATACATATTATCCCCTTTGAATGCAAACACCCACTGTTTCACTATGGACAGGATTTTCCTCTCGGTGATTTGGAGGTGGGGCCCGCTCACCAAGTGGAAAATGACGTCGGGGGGAATCCCCAACATCATCCCGGTCCCTTTAAATTTTAAGGAAGGCGGGCGGACAGCCAACCTGACAACGGCCAATTGAGGCCATTGACAGGCTCACTAAGATAATTAAAGACCTGCCCGTCCAACCTTAAGGCTGGTGGGCAGGCCAGGAGCCCCAGCGGGCTTCTGATTATTCATGAAAATTCATCCACTGGCGGGATGAAGTTTCACGTCTGTTTTTTAAACATTTAATACATTTTATGTGTTTATTATTAACATGTCCCATCTTGTGTGACATTGTCACATGAGGGGGACATGTTAATAATTTCAATATTTATCTATTTTTAGACTTTACTTACCTGTCACGAATCTCCCTGAGACAGGACTTTACCTCAGGCATAGCGCTTCCCGTCGGGAATGCCGCTGGCTGGGCCTTAATTGGCCCGCCCACTCAAAATGGCGGCAGGCCCCGTTTCGGTGGTGGGGGTCGGCTGTCTGCCCGCATGCCACCCGAGGGCAAAATTCTGCCCCATGTCTTTGGACTTTACCTTTCTGGTAATAAAAATCTCTCATAGTACTAACGTTTACCAGTAATCTAAACTTCACTTGGCTAGGTGAAATGTTTCACTCCCTCTTTTGAAAACAATCTAGCCTGGTTTATTTAAAAATGCAAATGTCCTTTTACCCTTTCCATTCTAAACTTCCCCTAAGTTTAGCATGTTTACATCAAAGCCTTCAGACCAGCTGCCTTCAATCCAATTAAGTCTCTCTCTCACACACACACACACACACACACACACACACACACATACACAGACAGATATAGACACATATAGATGCAGATGCCACTACTTTACAATAAATTCTAATAACATTAAGAGAATTATTATATCTTCCTGACAATCTAGAAGGACAAGGGCAGCAGATAGATGGGAACACCACCACCTGCAAGACCCCCAGCAAGTCACTCACCATCCTGACTTGGAAATATATCGCCGTTCCTTCACTGTCGCTGGGTCAAAATTCTGGAACTCCCTCCCTAACAGCACATGGACAGCAGAGGTTCAAGAAGGCAGCTCACCACCACCTTCTCAAGGGCAATTAGGGATGGGCAATAAATGCTGGCCCAGCCAGCACACATCCCATAAATGAATTTTAAAAATATATTTTTAAAAAATGATTCACTGTGATGAAAGTGAGCGAGACTTAAAGAAATGGAAGGACAAGATGTGAGATAACTGAGGGTGTGGGGGTGCGGAGGGGGGAGGGTTCATTCTGTATCCTTGAATGAACACAGGATCTTGCATCATGTCGATTAGCCATTCAATACCTGAGACTTGGAGAGGGATAAGTGTAAAATATATTTACAGTAGTGCAGATTAGATACAGCGAATGAACTCCCATGTCACCACTGTGCATTCAAAACGTCTTAACTTTCCCAATTCTACCACTAAGTCCAGGTGCAGCCCCAACATCTGCACCAGAGGTGGAGGCAGCCTGCTGACTGCCACGCCCCATTGCCTGTGATGACTTTGGCAGGCATCCTCTGGAAGCTCGAGGCCTCTAGGGCTCCGGCCTGCTAAGGGTCTCCTGCTCTGGAGCAGGTGCCCCCTCCTTGGCCTGACCTGCTGGGGTTGATGGGGTCACAGGCAGAGGGGACTTAGAGTGGCAGGACACCCTTGCACTGTGGAGGCCTCCGGGGTATCTGGCTGGCTCTCCTCCTCCCTTTGGGTGCCCGAGGGATCCTCCCTGAATCCTTGCGGAGAAGGGGCACCTGAAAGGAGGTCGAGTTACCCTGTACCCCTCTCACCTAGCCACTGCTGCAATGTACTCATGGGTAGAATGATGGAGTGCAGATCCGAGTGCAAATCCGGCAGATCCTGGGTCAACAAGGCAGCCGTCACTCTTCCCGTGAAGACTTCAGTGCGCTTGTTGCCGAGTCACGACATCAGACAGGACGTGGACAAACTTCTCCATCCTTTGTTCCAGTCTGGTGACGGCCTCTGACAGCTCTGCCTGATGTTCCCTTGCCTGGCTCTGCATCTCCAACATTTCTCTCAGGGCCGATTGCAGAGGCTCATCATCAGACTCAGACTCAGCAGGGGCCTCCTGGTCTCCAGCAGTCATCCGAGTGTCAGAGACCTCGGCTGTTACTACCTCCACCTGCTGTGGACGTGTGTCCATGAAACCAACACCAGATTGTGACCCTGAGCCTACTCTAGAACTAGGACCCACCGAGGTGTGTGTATCTGCTGTTGGAGGGTGCAGGTGAACGCAGTGACAGGTCTTCATGCAATAGGCCCGCTGTCTCCTCATCAGAGGTGGTCTGGGGGCTGGGACTGAGGCGCTTGCTTGAGGAAGGCCTTCACCTTTTCTTGCTGGTAACTGGAATAGGGAAGAGAGATAATTAGTGATTGACTAAGCAGGCTCCTACACTATAGGTCACTCACAGTCATTGTTCACATGTGGCCAATGTATACTGGATGGATCCTCACTGGCTTGTTGGCGGAGTCTGATCTCACTTTCTGTGCAGGAACGATCCCTGCCCTTTGCAGCGAGCTCTGTCGCTTGCTCCTCATGGGAGGAGAGTATCTTCAGTTCCGGGATTCTCCCCTTGGTCTTCACTCTCTCCGGTTGGTTGTGGGCGAGTTTGTCCTACATTAATACAGATGAATTGGCTGTGAGCACTATGGATGAAGGAACAGTTCAGGAGCATGCATATATAAAAGCAAAAAAACTGCGGATGCTGGAAATCCAAAACAAAAACAAAAACAGAATTACCTGGAAAAACTCAGCAGGTCTGGCAGCATCGGCGGAGAAGAAAAGAATTGACGTTTCGAGTCCTCATGACCCTTCAACAGAACTTGAGTTCGAGTCCAAGAAAGAGTTGAAATATAAGCTGGTTTAAGGTGTGTGTGTGGGGGGCGGAGAGAGAGAGAGAGGTGGAGGGGTGGGGGGGTGTGGTTGTAGGGGCAAACAAGCAGTGATAGAAGCAGATCATCAAAAGATGTCAACAACAGTAGTACAAAAGAACACATAGGTGTTAAAGTTAAAGTTGGTGATATTATCTAAACGAATGTGCTAATTAAGAATGGATGGTAGGGCACTCAAGGTATAGCTCTAGTGGGGGTGTTTTTTTAAAAAAAATAATGGAAATAGGTGGGAAAAGGAAAATCTTGATAATTTATTGGAAAAAAAAGGAAGGGGGAAACAGAAAGGGGGTGGGGATGGGGGAGGGGACTCACGACCTAAAGTTGTTGAATTCAATATTCAGTCCGGAAGGCTGTAAAGTGCCTAGTTGGAAGATGAGTTGTTCCTCCAGTTTGCGTTGGGCTTCACTGGAACAATGCAGCAAACCAAGGACCGACATGTGGGCAAGAGAGCAGGGTGGAGTGTTAAAAAGGCAAGCGACAGGGAGGTTTGGGTCATTCTTGCGGACAGACCGCAGGTGTTCTGCAAAGCGGTCGCCCAGTTTACGTTTGGTCTGTCCAATGTAGAGGAGACCACATTGGGAACAACGAATGCAGTAGACTAAGTTGGGGAAAATGCAAGTGAAATGCTGCTTCACTTGAAAGGAGTGTTTGGGTCCTTGGACGGTGAGGAGAGAGGAAGTGAAGGGGCAGGTGTTGCATCTTTTGCGTGGGCATGGGGTGGTGCCATAGGAGGGGGTTGAGGAGTAGGGGGTGATGGAGGAGTGGACCAGGGTGTCCCGGAGGGAGCGATCCCTACGGAATGCCGACAGGGGGGTGAAGGGAAGATGTGTTTGGTGGTGGCATCATGCTGGAGTTGGCAGAAATGGCGGAGGATGATCCTTTGAATGTGGAGGCTGGTGGGGTGATAAGTGAGGACAAGGGGGACCCTATCATGTTTCTGGGAGGGAGGAGAAGGCGTGAGGCGGATGCGCGGGAGATGGGCCGGACACGGTTGAGGGCCCTGTCAACGACCGTGGGTGGAAAACCTCGGTTAAGGAAGAAGGAGGACATGTCAGAGGAACTGTTTTTGAAGGTAGCATCATCGGAACAGATGCGACGGAGGCAAAGGAACTGAGAGAATGGGATGGAGTCCTTACAGGAAGCGGGGTGTGAGGAGCTGTAGTTGAGATAGCTGTGGGAGTCGGTGGGTTTGTAATGGATATTGGTGGACAGTCTATCACCAGAGATTGAGACAGAGAGGTCAAGGAAGGGAAGGGAAGTGTCAGAGATGGACCACGTGAAAATGATGGAGGGGTGGAGATTGGAAGCAAAATTAATAAATTTTTCCAAGTCCCGACGAGAGCATGAAGCGGCACCGAAGTAATCATCGATGTACCGGAGAAAAAGTTGTGGAAGGGGGCCGGAGTAGGACTGGAACAAGGAATGTTCCACATACCCCATAAAGAGACAACCATAGCTGGGGCCCATGCGGGTACCCATAGCCACACCTTTTATTTGGAGGAAGTGAGAGGAGTTGAAGGAGAAATTGTTCAGCGTGAGAACAAGTTCAGCCAGACGGAGGAGAGTAGTGGTGGATGGGGATTGTCCGGGCCTCTGTTCAAGGAAGAAGCTAAGGGCCCTCAGACCATCCTGGTGGGGGATGGAGGTGTAGAGGGATTGGACGTCCATGGTGAAGAGGAAGCGGTTGGGGCCAGGGAACTGGAAGTTGTTGATGTGACGTAAGGTGTCAGAGGAATCACGGATGTAGGTGGGAAGGGACTGGACAAGGGGAGAGAGAAGGGAGTCAAGATAACGAGAAATGAGTTCTGTGGGGCAGGAGCAAACTGAGACGATCGGTCTACCGGGGCAGTTCTGTTTGTGGATTTTGGGTAAGAGATAGAAGCGGGCTGTCCGAGGTTGGGCGACTATCAGGTTGGAAGCTGTGGGAGGGAGATCCCCAGAGGAGATGAGGTCAGTGACAGTCCTGGAAACAATGGCTTGATGTTCAGTGGTGGGGTCATGGTCCAGGGAGAGGTAGGAGGAAGTGTCTGCAAGTTGACGCTCAGCCTCCGTGAGGTAGAGATCAGTGCGCCAGACAACAACAGCACCACCCTTGTCAGCGGGTTTGATGACAATGTCAGGGTTCGACCTGAGAGAATGGAGTGCAGTAAGTTCAGAGAGAGACAGGTTAGAATGGGTGAGAGGAGCAGAGAAATTGAGACGACTAACGTCGCCCACATGTCTGTCCTTGGCTTGCTGCATTGTTCCAGTGAAGCCCAACGCAAACTGGAGGAACATCTCATCTTCCAACTAGGCACTTTACAGCCTTCCGGACTGAATATTGAATTCAACAACTTTAGGTCGTGAGTCCCCTCCCCCATCCCCACCCCCTTTCTGTTTCCCCCTTCCTTTTTTTTCCAATAAATTATAAAGATTTTCCTTTTCCCACCTATTTCCATTATTTTAAAAAAAAACACCCCCACTAGAGCTATACCTTGAGTGCCCTACCATCCATTCTTAATTAGCACATTCGTTTAGATAATATCACCAACTTTAACTTTAACACCTATGTGTTCTTTTGTACT
Source organism: Carcharodon carcharias (assembly GCF_017639515.1). Classification (NCBI taxonomy): domain Eukaryota; kingdom Metazoa; phylum Chordata; class Chondrichthyes; order Lamniformes; family Lamnidae; genus Carcharodon; species Carcharodon carcharias. Next base: position 101,095,299 of record NC_054483.1, read on the forward strand.
ATTGTTGTTGACATCTTTTGACGATCTGCTTCTATCACTGCTTGTTTGTCCCTACAACCACACCCCCCCACCCCTCCACCTCTCTCTCTCTCTCTCTCTCCGCCCCCCCACACACACATCTTAAACCAGTTTATATTTCAACTCTTTCTTGGACTCGAACTCAAGTTCTGTTGAAGGGTCATGAGGACTCGAAACGTCAATTCTTTTCTTCTCCGCCGATGCTGCCAGACCTGCTGAGTTTTTCCAGGTAATTCTGTTTTTGTTTTTGTTCAGAAGCATGCATGCCTGTTGTGTGTGCTGAGCCCTCCACAGTTAGAGATTAAGACACCGTTTGTGCAGGATCTTACCTGAGATGGTGATTATAAAGTATCTGGCAGACATTCAGTGCTGATGTCCCATCTGCTGGTCATGTGTGACATCCCAGTGCTCACTAACCCTTAGACTGCCTGATGACCTTATGAGTGGGAGTTTGGAGTGAGTAGAAGGTTCATTTACCCTGGTGGAACAGATCAGATCATTCATCCTGCCCCTGCCCCTGCAGGGTGGTCCTCTTTCATTTCCCACAGGCGCTGAACTCCCTGGCGACCTCCTCCCAGGTCAGCGAGGTCAGGCGGGAGGGCCTCCTACTCCCATCCTTCGGAAAGCGGACTTCCTACCTTTTCCGGACGGCCTGGAGGAGAATCTCCGGGAGGCCTCGCTGAATCGTGAATGGACGGACGGTTTGGTTTATTTGGTCGCCACGGTAATGCAGAAGATCACACACACCTGGTGTGCAGTGAGTGAAAACCTGTGAGGCTGCTGTTTAACTATGGCGCCGGGAACTTGAACCCCATGAGGTAACGGTGAGGCGGGCAATTCACTGCAGCCCTGCCACAAGATTCGACGAGACCCTCGTTTATGCATAATTAATGAACTGAAAAGCAGAAAATCAGGTGCGAAAATTTGCCCCGCCTCCCAACAGAAATCACACCAACGTTCCCATCTGCCACTGCACTTAGTCCCCAGGATGGAACATTCTGCCCTGTGTGTATGTGCTGGTTTCAGTCTGAGTATTTGTGTCTGTGTCTGAGGGTGTCTATTTGTGTCACTGTTTCCGAATGAGAGTACTTGTGCCTGTGTATTTGTGTCTGTGTTTCTGAGTGTGTGTGTCTGTGTTTCACAGTGTGTGCATCTGTGTTTCTGAGTATGTGTATTTGTATCTGTATGTTTGTGTGTGTGTGAGGGTGTCTATCTGTGTAACTGTTTCCGAATGTGTGTATTTGTGTCTGTGTTTCTGAATGTGTCTGCCTGTGTTTCACAGTGTGTGCGTCTGTGTTTCTGAGTATGTGTATTTGTATCTGTATGTTTGTGTGTGTCTGAGTGTATCTATCTGTGTAACTGTTTCCAAATGTGTGTATTTGTGTCTGTGTTTCTGAATGTGTCTGCCTGTGTTTCACAATGTGTGCGTCTGTGTTTCTGAGTATGTGTATTTGTATCTGTATGTTTGAGTGTGTCTGAGTGTGTCTATTTGTTTAACTGTTTCCGAATGTGTGTATTTGTGTCTGTGTTTCTGAGTGTGTCTGCCTGTGTTTCACAGTGTGTGCGTCTGTGTTTCTGAGTATGTGTATTTGTGTCTGTGCATTTGTGTCTGTGCTTCTGAGTTTGTTTGTTTGTGTCTCATTTCTGTGTGTGTATATCTGAGTCTGTGTTTCTGAGCGTATGTATTTGTGTCTGTGTATTTATGTCCGTGTTTCTGAGCATGTGTGTCCATGTTTCTGAGTATGTGTATTTATATCTGCGTGTTTGTGTGTGTCTGAGTGTGTCTATCTGTGTCACTGTTTCCGAGTGTGTGTATTTGTTTCTGCGTTTCCAAGTGTGTGTGTATTTGTGACTATGTATTTGTGTCTGTGTTTCTGAGTGTGTATGTTGGTGATGATCTGGATATATCTGTGTATGTAAGTGCTAACGTATACACAAGATACAGCACAAACAAAGCATGAGGATGCTGCTCTAGCTGTTGGGGTCGGCAGTAGCTGTTTATTAATCCACGTGCTTCAATACTAATTAAAGCTGCATGGAACCCTCAAACACTCCTAATTAAAAATTAAAAGGGAGATTAACAGATAATGTTCATCAGTTTCAAAATGTGGAGGAGGCTCATTATTTAACAAGTATAACACATTGAAATGATTAGATAAAAGGAATGGTTTTGCTCCTCTGATATTGGTCTTGTGTTTTTGAAAGATGGAGATCATTAAGAGATAATTATAGAAACAAAGCCTTGGTGAATGGATCCTAACTGTCATTCTGTGCTGCCTGTGTGTCAGTCCCTGATAGAACAGGTCTACGTGGCTAGATAAAGAGTCAGAGGCTCGGGTGGTTAAGCTCAGGAAAGTGCTTCCTCCAGGCTGGGATCTTCCCGCTCATGTTAGTCAATATGTGTCTCTGAGAGAGGAGAGGAAATGTTTTACACCCAATGATGTGTAGACGCTAGAAAGCATATAATCCACGCCAACACAACTGAGGGAGTGCTGCACTGTCAGATGGTCAGTGCTGAAGGAGTGCTGCGCTGTCAGAGGGTCAGTACTGAGGGAGTGTTGCACTTTCAGAGGTTCAAGACCGAGGGAGTGCTGCAGTGTCAGAGGGACAGTACTGAGGGAGTGCTGCACTATCGGGGGTGAGTTTTGAGGGAGTGCTACACTGTCAGAGGGTCAGTACTGAGGGAGTGTTGCACTATCAGGGGGTGAGTTTTGAGGGAGTGCTGCACTGTCAGAGGGTCAGTACTGAGGGAGTGCTGCCCTGTCAGAGAGTTAGTACTGAGGGAGTGCTGCACTGTCAGAGGGTCAGAACTGAGGGAGTGCTGCACTGTCAGAGGGTCAGTACTGAGGGAATGCTGCACTGTCAGGGAGTCAGTACTGAGGGACTGCTGCATTGTCAGAGGGTCAGTACTGAGGGTGTGCTGCACTGTCAGAGAGTCAGTACTGAGGGACTGCTGCACTGTCAGAGGGTCAATTATGAAGGAGGCATCTGAGGTGGATTTTAAAGATCCTGTGGCACTATTTTGAAGAAGCATGTCCTGGGCTACTGTTTTTTTGTATTAAAAATGGTGACCTGGCCATGATCACATTGCTGTTTGTGGGATCTTTCTGTGCTTAAATTGGTGACAGTATTTTCTACATTACAACAGTGACTACACTTCTAAGGTACTTCATTTGTTTTCCTGCATAGATTCTTGACTCCAGAGCCATTGCTTCTGGTGCTAATGGCTGCCTTAGATACACCGCCTGTCCATGATCGCCACATGCTGCGCTCCACCATGGTTCAATCCACTGATGCTCCATCCCTCACTCTCCAGTGTCTAACTGGAGACTGAGCAGGAATGAACCTGAACACCTTCTCTAAGCCAATGAAAAATCAAATCGCACAGGTAGAAACTGCTGTGTGATTGCTCCTCCAGGCTGATCTTCCTCTAAGATGGAACACTTTCCGAGGTTAGACTCCACACCCATCGACCTTTCACACTTCACTGGCTCTTCCCTCAGTCCTCATGGTAGCAGGTTACCAACCCTCCAGGATTGCCCTGGACTCACTAGCATGTGAAGATTACTTTTCTGGACATTACAGAGAGTAATAGTCAAGAGTAAAATCATAGGAGGGCATGAAAAAAAACTGTGGCTTTAAAAATCTTTTCTTTGAATACTTTTGTTTAATAGTTGTAAAAATATTAGATAAGCAGGAAAAAGTCTGTTTGACTGACAGTCAATGATTATCCAATCAGGTAATGAAGAGCCTACTCATTTTCGGATTGGTCATTTGCAGACTGGGTTGGCATGAGAGTGGACGTGTCATTGACCAATGGTGGGAGTGGGGAGGCCGGGCAGATGTAAGCAGGAGGTCATGTGGTTAAACCTCCAGGAATATGCCCAACTCTCCAGAGTTGGCAACCATACTTAGCTGACAAATCTATGAGGAAAACGTCAGGAGACTAAATCTATTCTTTTCTGAAGACTGAGGGCAAGGCAGATGTTCGGACAGATGTGAATGTAGGAAAAGGAGGAGCGGACCAGATGGTCCCTCAAGCCTGTTCTAGCATTCATGGTCGATCCTTGACTTCAGCTCCGATTTCCCACCAAATCCCCATATCCTCTGATTCACTCAGCGTCCAAAAATCTTTTGATCTTTTCCATAAGTATATTCAACAATGGGGCATCCACAGCCCTCAGAGGATTCCAAAGGTTCACAACCTTCTAAGTGAAGACATTTTGCCTCATGTCAGTCCCAAGTGGACGACCCCTTATCCTGAGAGTGTATCCCCTAGAGAACAGGATGATTGGGGACACAGACTGTTTTGTTCTAATGTGGGGAATTTGATGCAGTGGGGGAAGGGGGTGCTGCTTTTCATTCATTTTGCTTTACCTCCCATGAATTGTTTTTTTTGTCTCTAAGCTAGAAGACTGTAACTTACTATTGCATTGCTAAATTATTAACTATTTAAGTAATCAAATAAATAATGAAGGTTAGACAGATATGGCAGAGCAGCTCATGTGGGATATCATGGTGAGCATTGCGATCCCGATCAACCACATCCACAGTGAGTATCTGCAGCTCGAGCACCTTGGGCTCAGAGTTGCTGAGCTGGAGTCCGAGCTTCAGACGCTGTGAGACGTCAGGGAGGGGGAGAGTTACCTGGTGTGAAGATGGATGTTATTATTATAGGGAATGTGGTGGTATTTTGTAAAGAAGGGATGTATGTGTGTTCGGACTTGAAATATTAACTGTGTTCCTCTCCGCAGATGCTGTCAGACCTGCTGAGTTTTTCCAGGTATTTTTGTTTTTGTTTTGGATTTCCAGCATCCGCAGTTTTTTGCTTTTATCGTGTGTGTATGTGTGTGTGTGTGTGTGTGTATGTGTGTGTGTGTGTGTGTGTTTGTGTGTGTGTGTGTGTGTGTGTGTCCAAGATTACTTAAACTGGGGGAGGGTTAGTAAACACAGCTTGTCTGTGGAGAGATGAAAAGTAAAGGTGCTCGATTAACGCACTTGTAATGAGAGGCCATGGTAAAGTTGGGTTTTTTAAAATTTGCATTAGGTGATAGGTAAGGACTTTACTTTTCAGCTGCTACAAGTCAAAGGAAGTTTTAGGTACTGTTACAATTTACAAATGTCTCATAAGTAAACAAGGGAAGGTTATTAAATTTTATTTGACACGAAAGTGGAGACAATAGGAAGACATGAATGATCTTTATATTTTGGAAAAGTTGAGTTCAAAGAGGTGCTTAGGACAATGGAGTCTAGGCTGAAAGGGAAAAAGGATATTTAAGGAAAGATGTTTAGCTGAGTTGTGTTGGCTGTGTGGGGGGGATGCCCTGAGACCAGCTCTGTGCTGAGTACAGTTGTGCATTTGAAGCAGCCATCCAGTTTCAAGTCTTTGTTTTCAGAAATCAGTCTGTTTCTGAACCTTTTTTTCAGATTTCCACAGCAGGGTGGAAGAAAGCAAGAAGTCGTGTGCTATACTTGATGAACGTAGCAGCAGTTTTTGCCTTGGGTAATATTACTGGATTTTTATGGTTAAAAATCTATAAGAAAGTTGTTGCCAAGTAGTTTGCTTGTGCATTCTGAGCAAATGGATTTTTATGGGTGCGGAGAATGTTTTGTAAGATATTTCAACTGTGTAATTGTAACCTTGCGTGGTTAAGTTCTTTTTTCTTCTTGTTAATAAATCTTTAATAAATAATCCAAAGTAGAATAAAGTTAACGTAAGGGAAGTAGAGTTAAGATATGGCAGGGCAGCTCAGACAAGTGGAATGCGTGTCCTATAATATGTGTGAAGTCATGGCGCTACCAGTGTCCTAGCTGACCACATGTGCAGGAAGTGTTGTCAGCTGCAGAAACTTCAGCTGCAGGTTTCAGAGCTTGAGCAGTAACTGACATCACGGTGTCTCATCCGCGAAGCTGGGAGCTATGTGGATAGCATGTTCAGAGAGGAGGTCACACCACAGCTTAAGGGCCTGGAGACAGAGAGGGAATGGGTGACCACCAGGCAGTCCAAGAAAAGTGGGCAGGTAGTGCAGGAGCCCCCTGGGGCCCTGCTCACAAATTGGTTTTCCATTTTGGAAGCTGCTGAGGGCGCTGTCTCCTCAGACGAATGCAGTCAGAGCCAAGCTTGTACTACAAGCAGCTCAGCTGTACAGGAGGGGAGGAAGAAGAAAGGAAGAACTATAGTGATAGGGGATTCATTGATTAGCGGAACTGATAGGTGATTCTGTTGCCGTAGGCGTGACTCCGGGATGGTATGTTACCTCCCTGGTGCCAGGTTCAAGGATGTCACAGAGCAGCTGCAGGACATTCTTCTGAGGAAGAGTGATTAGCCAGAGGTCATGGTCCACATTCCTACCAATGACTTAGGTAGGAAGGGGAATGTGGTCCTGCAATCAGAATTTATGGAGCTAGGTAGAAAATTAACACGTGGAACCTCTAATGTAGTAATCTCGGGATTCCCAGTGACACGTGCCAGTGAGTACAGAAAAAGGAGGATAATACAGATGAATGCATGGCTGGAAAGATGGTGCAGGAGGGAGGGCTTTATATTCCTGGGACACTGGGACTGGCTCTGGGGGAGACGGCACCTGTACAAGCCAGATAGGTTGCACCTGAACAGAGCTGGGACTGATTTCCTTGCAGGGCGTTTTGCTAGTGCTGTTGGGAGGACTTTAAACTAAATCGGCAGAGGTGTGGTAACCAAGAGAAAGTATTATAGAGGAATACTAGGGTGCACAAAATATTGGGAGGGACAGATAGCACCAGTATAGAGAATAGTAAGTTAATCGGTAAAGTCGGGGTAAGGGAGAAAGTAACAAAATCTAAATCAGTGTTACTATGCATGTATGTGAATGCACGGAGTATAGTAAATAAGATTGGAGAGTTACAGGCGCAGATTGCCATGTGGAAATATGATGTTTGGTGATAACAGACACCTGGCTCAAAAAAGAGCAGAACTGGATGTTAAATATTCCTGGGTACAAGGTATTCAAAAGAGATAAAAAGGAAGGAAAGGAGGAGGGGTGGCAGTGTTGGTTAAAGAGAGCATTGCAGTGCTGCAGAAAGAGGATGCTCCAGAGGGTTCAAGGAGAGAATCCATTTGGCTAGAGCTAAGGAACAAACAGGGTGCAATTACATTGCTCGGTGTAGTCTATAGACCACCAAATAGTGAGAAGGATGTAGAACAAATCTGCAGGGTAATTACAGAGATATGCGGGCATTGTAGAGTAGTTATAATGGGGGCCTTTAATTACCCGAATGTAGGCTGGGACAGTGGTAGTGTCAAGGGCAGAGAGAGGCAAAAGCTTCTTGGGTTGTGTTCAGGAGAATTTTCTACAGCAGTATCCAATCCAACAAGAAAAGGCGCACGGTTGGACCTGGTTCTTGGAAATGAGGCAGGCCGAGTAGATCAAGTGTCAGTGGGGGAACATTTAGGAGACAGTGATTGTTGTATTGTACATTTAGGATGATGATAGAAAAGGATGATAGGCAATCCAGAGTAAAAATAATTAACTGGACAAGAGCCGACTTCGATGGGGCAAGAACGGAGCTGGGCCCGATAGACTGGAATGAAAGATTGGCAGGAAAACTGTAGCTGAACAACAGGCTACCGTCAAAAAAGAATTGGTTCGGGCACAGTGAAGGTAAATTCCCATCGAAAGAGAAAGATAGGACAAACAAATCCAGCGCTCTCCTGGATGAAAAAGGAAATAGAAATTAAGACAAAGAAGAAAAAGTACACTTATGACAGGTGTCAGGGAGAAAATACAATTGAGAACCAAGAGGAATACAGAAGGTTCAGAGGGGAGGTGAAAAAGCAGCTTAGAAAAGCGAAGAGGGATTATGAGAAAAGACTGGCAACCAATATAAAGGGGAATCCTAAAGTTTTCAATAAGCATATAAGTAGTAAAAGGGTGGTAAAAGGAGGAGTAGGGCCGATTAGGGACCTAAAAAGTAACTTCACATGGAAGAAGAGGCCATGACTGAGGTTTTAAATGAATACTTTGCATCCATCTTTACCAAGGAGGTAGATACTACCCAGACCATGGTGACAGATGAGGAAACTCTGTCACTAGAAGGGTTCAAAATTGACAAGGAGGAAGTGTTGAATAGACTGTCGGTACTTAAAAGTTGACACGGCACCGGGACCGGATGAGATGCATCCAAGGATATTGAAGGAAGTGAGAGGAGAAATTGCAGGGGCACTGGCCATAATCTTCCCTAGGCCTGGGCTGGTACCAGAGGACTGGAGAATTGCAAACATTATGCCCTTGTTCAAAAAAGGTTGTAAGGATAAGCCCAGCAATAGTAGTGGTGGGCAAGATTCTAAAAACAATTATTCGGGATAGAATTAGTAGTCACATACAAAAATATGAGTTGATAAGGAAGAGCCAGCATGGATTTATAAAGGGGAAATTGTGTTTAACTAACTTGCTGGAGTTTTTTGAAGAGGTATCAGAAAAGGTCGATGAGGGTAATGCTGTTGATGTGGTGCATATGGACTTTGAAAAGGCATTTGACAGTGCCACACAACAGACTTGTGAGAAAAATTATTGCTCATGGAATAAAAGAGACATAGCAACATGGATACAAAATTGGCTGAAAAATAGGAAGCAGAGAGTAATGGTTAATGGCTATTTTTCAGGCTGGAGAAGGGTTTGTAGTGGAGTTCCCCAGGGGTTGGTATTGGGACTTTTGCTTTTCCTGATATATATTAATGATCTAGATCTTGGTTTGCAGGGGACAACTTCAAAGTTTGCGGATGATATGAAGATTGGGAGAGTTGTAAACTCTCAGGAGGACAGTGTAGAACTTCAAGAGGACATAGACAAGTTTGTGGAGTGGGCAAATAGGTGGCAGATGAAGTTCAATATAGCGAAGTGTGAGGTGATGCACTTTGATTGGAAGAACATGGACAGACAATATAAAATAAGGAATGAACATTTGAAGTGGGTGCAGGAGCAGAAAGACTTGGGTACATATGTGCATAGACCATCGAAGGTGACAGGACAGGTAAAAAGAGCAGTTAATAAAGCATATAGTATCCTGGGCTTTATTAATAGGGGCATAGAATACAAGGGCAGGGAGGTTATGCTGAATTTATATAAGACACTCATTAGACCTCAGATGGAATATTGTGCACAGTTCTGGGTGCCACATTATAGGAAGGATGTGAACACATTGGAAAGAGTGCAGGAGAGGTTTACAAGAATGGGTCCATGGATGAGAAACTTCAGTTACGAGGATAGATTGGAGAGGTTTGGACTGTTCTCCTTGGAGAGAAGGCGGCTAAGAGGAGATTTGATCAAGATGTTCAAAATCATGAGGGGGCGGACAGAGTAGTTAGGGAGAAGTTGTTCCTGCTAGTAAAAGGATCAAGAACGAGAGGGCACAGATTTAAAGTGGCTTGCAAAAGAAGCAAATGTGATGTGAGAAAAAACCTTCTCACACAATGAATGGTTCGGGTTTGGAATTCACTGCCTGGAAGTATGGTGGAGGCAAGTTCAATTGAGGCATTCAAGAGGGCATTAGATGATTATTTGAATAGGAATAATATGAGGGATACGGGGAAAAGGCAGGGCAATGGCATTAGGTCATAATGCTCATTTGGAGAACCAGTGCAGACACGATGGGCCTCCTTCTGTGCCATTAAAATTCTGTGATTTGGTGATTCTGTGGTTCTTTTAACCTTAAAATCCTAAAAGCATTCCTGGGATTTTATGCTTCTGGGGTCAGTAGTTTTCCCCTCATTTTTAAAATACAAAACAAAAAAAAAGTTATGATCAGTAAGACGAGTTTCCACCTGGGATTTGGACTGCTCAGCGAGTAACATCAGCAGCGATCGTAACACCGGACACTCCGCCCTGGGGGATAGACACACTCCTTAGGTCAAATGGAACTTCAGGATTGGTCAATGGCCAGGGACGAGAGGGGGTGACTGCGATGTAGTAGCCTCGGTATTTGACTTTGGCCAAGAGGGAGTAGGTGCTTGCTGGTTGTGTGGATGAAACCAAGCTCTGCAGGGTGGATGATCAAATTGTTCATAAGACAATGGTGTAGGAAGCTACTTGAGTGAGGAAAGTGAGAGGGAATGTCGTAGGGAAAGGGCACAGTATAATCAGGGAGGTAGACATGGTGCTCGGCAGCTGCCACCACGAGTTCCAAAGGCTGTGTTCCCTGCCAGGTGCCAGGGTGAAAGAAATCCCCTCGCAACTAGAGAGTGATTGGAGCGAAACCCGGGGGGGGGTTGGGGGGGAGGGGAATCCAGTTGTTGTGATCCACATAGGAGCCAACAGCAGAGGTAGAATTCGGAATGACGTTCTTATGAAAGAGTTTGAGGAGTTAGGGTCTGAAAGGCGGAACTTCAAAGGTAATAAAGCGCTAAGAGAGGCGGGGAATGAAGAAATGGCAGAGAGGTTGAACCATGTGATGTGGCTGCCTTCACTTACAAGTTACATGCCAGAAATGTCGGAGTTAAGAAGGGTGAGGAACCTAAGGGAATTAATATCAGCAGAGCCAAAAATGCTTGAGAAACTTAAGATAATAAAAAATGACAAATCCCCAGGAGCTGACGGCCTAAAAACTTGGATTCTAAAAGAGGTCGCTACAGGGAACAGGAGTGAGTAGGTTATGATTTTCCAAAATTCCCGAGATTCTACAAAGTCCCAAGCAGATTTGAAGTTCGCAAATGTAACCCCATTATTCAAGAAAGGAGAGAGAGAGAAAACAGGAAAATACAGAACAGTTAGCCTGACACTAGTCATCTGGAAAATGCTAGAAAAACAAGGGCAGCAGATAGATGGGAAAACCACCATCTGGAAGTTCCCCTCCAAATCACTCACCATCCTGACTTGGAAATATATCGCCGTTCCTTCACTGTCGCTGGGTCAAAATCCTGGAACTCCCTCCCTAACAGCACTGTGGGTCTACCTACACCACGTGGTCTGCAGCGGTTCAGGAAGGACTGCTGGGGCCTCAGCTATTTTAAATCTATGATCTGGAACTTCTGAGGAGCAGCAATCACCATCTGATTATTATTCTGCCCGATCTTCCCCCCCAATTTGACACTGCTCCATATTTCCTGCCGGGTCTTCCAAGCCCAGCTTTCCCAGAAATGAATAGTGCAGCGTCCCTCAGGGAACTCCGTCAAAGCGGAGTAGGATCAGCAGTGGCGGGGGGTGGGGTGGGGGGGGGGGGGGGGAGGGGGGTGGTGGTGGTGTGCAGAAGATAGGACAAAGCCCCTATTTACAGCTCTATATTCAATTGTTAAGATGAAAGGTCCAGTCTGTATGCTAGTGAATAGGTGAGTGAATAAATGAGTAAATGGGTCAGATGGGTGAGGTAATTGTGTGAGGTGGCAGGTGGGTGAGGTGTCAGGTGTGTGAGGTGGTAGGTGGGTGAGTTGGTAGGTGGGTAGGGTTGTAGGTGGGTGAGGTGGTAGGTGGGTGAGGTGGTAGGTGGGTGAGGTCGCAAGTGGGTGAGGTGATAGGTGGGTGAGGTGGCAGTGGGTGAGGTGGTAGGTGGGTGAGGTGGTAGGTGGGTGAGGTGGCAGTGGGTGAGTGGCAGGTGGGTGAGGTGTCAGTGGGTGAGTGGCAGGTGGGTGAGGTGGCAGGTGGGTGAGTTGGTAGGTGGGTGAGTTGGTAGGTGGGTAGGGTTGTAGGTGGGTGAGGTGGTAGGTGGGTGAGGTGGTAGGTGGGTGAGGTCGCAGGTGGGTGAGGTGGTAGGTGGGTGAGGTCGCAGGTGGGTGAGGTGGTAGGTGGGTGAGGTGGCAGGTGGGTGAGGTGGCAGGTGGGTGAGGTGCTAGGTGGGTGAGGTGGCAGGTGGGTGAGGTGGCAGGTGGGTGAGGTGGCAGGTGGGTGAGTTGGTAGGTAAGTGAGGTGGTAGGTGGGTAGTGTGGTAGGTGGGTCAGGTGGTAGGTAGGTGAGGTGGCAGGTGGGTAGGGTGGTAGGTGGGTAGTGTGGTAGATGGGTGAGGTGGTAGATGGGAGAGGTGCTAGGTGGGTGAGGTGGCAGGTGGGTGAGGTGCTAGGTGGGTGAGGTGGCAGGTGGGTGAGGTGGCAGGTGGGTGAGGTAGCAGGTGGGTAGGGTGGTAGGTGGGTGAGGTGGCAGGTGGGTGAGGTGCTAGGTGGATAGGGTGGTAGATGGGTGAGGTGGTAGGTGGGTGAGGTGGCAGGTGGGTGAGGTGGTAGGTGGGTGAGGTGGCAGGTGGGTGAGGTGGTAGGTGGGTAGTGTGGTAGATGGGTGAGGTGCTAGGTGGGTAGGGTGGTAGATGGGTGAGGTGGCAGTGGGTGAGGTGGCATGTGGGTGAGGTGGCAGGTGGGTGAGGTGGCAGGTGGGTGAGGTGGCAGGTGGGTGAGGTGGTAGGTGGGTGAGGTGGGAGGTGGGTAGGGTGGTAGGTGGGTGAGGTGGCAGGTGGGTGAGGTGGCAGGTGGGTGAGGTGGTACGTGGGTAGTGTGGTAGGTGGGTGAGGTGGCAGTGGGTGAGGTGGCAGTGGGTGAGGTGGCAGGCATTGTGTTTTTATAATGATATAAAGGGACCAATCTCTCATAAAGGATTGGCTAAATATGTAGTGGGTTCATTTATTAAGACTAGGCACATCAGATCATATATTCAAAGGTATAAAGCTTGAGGACACATCAGCAGCAGAACTTACTGCATGTGCCCTGCTTAAAAGCGGAAGTGAAGTTAAGGGTGGGATTTTTTGGTTCAGCCTGCAGCCAGGATTTTCCAATCCTGCCAAAAGTCAATGAACTTTTGGCTGCCTCTCCAAATTTTCAGTTCGCACCCATGATGCCGCAGATCGGATCAGAAAATCCTGGCCTAAAACCTGACACACTTCCTTCTAGTGATGCCAAGCTGCAATCCCTTAAAGGCATATTACAACTGTAGGTTGGTAAGGTTGGGATGGGTAGCAGGTGGGTGAGGTGGTTGTCAGGGCTGGGGGCACTCAGGGTGGATGAGTGGCAGAGACGGGGGGTCAGTGAGAGCGATTAGGGGGTCAGTTCTGGAGTTATATGGAGACTAGGCTTTTTCTGTCTATCATTTCCTGGGTGACTATCCAGGTAAGTAAATTGGAATTGCCCAAAGTCTATGACTCCAACTCAGAGTTGGAGACATTTGTGGAGCGTCCGGGGGAGCAGGGAAATTACCCATCTAAAGCAGAAACTTCCTGGAGAATTTCCATGTAAGTCAACATGTCATGACTTCCGTAGAGTCCTGACTTGGTTGTCTGGTCATACAATCCAACAATCTTCTGCTCCCACAATCCGGAGACCAGGAGATTTGGGCTGATATTAATGACTTAGACAGAGAGAGATACAAAGAGCATTGTATTAAAGTTTGCTGACAATACTAATGCTAGATGGCAATGTAAACTTTGAGGGCAGAGAGGCTGCAAAGAGATATAAGCAGGTTAATGAGTGGGCAACAAGATGGAAGATGGCGTATAATGTGGGGAAGAGTGAGGTTATTCACTTTTGTCGTAAGAATAGAAGACAGGATATTTTTGAAAGGCATGAAACTTGCAAATGTTGATGGTCAAAGGGATTTAGGTGCACTCGTACAAGGAATGCTGAAGGTCAGCCTGCAGGTGCAGCAGTAATGAAAAAGGCAAATGGCAGGTTATCCTTTATTGCAAGGGGATTGGAGTACAAGATTAAAGGTGTCTTGCTACAATTATGCAGAGTTTCGGTGAGGCCACATCTGGAATACAGGGTGCAGTCCTGAGTTTGGTCTCCACATTTAAGGAAGGATATACTTTGCATTGGAGACGGTACAGAGGCAGTTCATTAGATTGGTCACTGGGATGAGGGTGTTGTCCCCCTCATGGTGAGAGGCAGAGTAAATTGGGCTTATATTTTCTGGAGTTTAGAAGAATGAGAGGCGATCTCAGTCAAACACACAAGATTCTGACAGAACTTGATAGGGCAGAAGCTGAGAGATTGTTTCCGCTGGCTGGAGAATCTAAAACACGGGGGCTAATATGTTGCTAATATATTACCCCCAAAACCATGATCCCTTTTGCTAAACCATGTTGACTCTGTCTGATCATTCCATAATTTTCTAACTGCCTTGTTAACTCCTCTTTAATAATAGATTCCAGCACTTTCCCGATGACTGATGTCAGGCTAACTGGCCCTGTTTTCTCTCTCCCTCTTTTGTTGAATAGCGGTGTTACATTTGCTAACTCCCTATACTGGAACCATTCCCGAAACTAGGAAACTTTGGAAAATCATCACCAGAGCAGCCACAATCTCTGTATCTATCTCTTTTAGAGCCTAGGATGGAGGCCAGATTTTAGTCCCCTGCGTCCCCAATATTTTCTCTTTACTGTTATTTACCAAAGTTCTTCACTCATCAGTTTTTCCCTTTGTTCTTTACATTCTTTGGCATGTTTTTAGTGTCTTCTAAAGCGATGACAGGTGCTAAATATTTATTTAATGTCTGCCATTTCCTTATTCCCATTATAATTTCTCCTTTCTCAGCCTCGAAGGGTCTAATGTTTACTTTAGTAGCTCACTTCCTTTTTAAATATTTGTGGAAGCTTTCTCAATCTGTTTTTAAATGTCTTTCTATTCTATTTTCTCTCTCGTTATCACTATCTTGGTCATCTTTTGCTTATTTTTAAAAGCACCCCCCCCAATCCTCATGCTTATTATTTTGTTTGAAAACATTGTAGCCTCTTTAATATAAACCATTACAATTTCTTTGATGCACATGGCTGACCCGCTTTTCCTGTGTTCCTCAAGGGAATGTACATTTGTTGAAAATTATGATTGACTTCTTTAAATGTCCAGAGCTTCATACCTTCATATTTTCATTCAGTCATGGGTTGTGAATGTCATTGGCAAGGCCAGCATTTATTACCCATCTCTAAGTGCCCTGGAGAAGATAGTGGTGAGTCATCTTCTAGAATACAACTGCGTGTCTTGCCAGGCCATTTCAGAGGGCTGTGGGTCTGGAGTCACATGTAGGCCAGATTAGGTAAGGTTGGCAGATTTCCTTCCCTAAAGGGCATTAGTGAACCAGATGAGTTTTTACAACAACTAATGATAGTTTCATAGTCATCATTGCTGAGACTTGATTTTCAATTCCAGATTTTATTAAATTAATGAAGTTAAATCCCTCAGCTCTAGTAGGATTTGACCTTATATCTGTAGATGTTAAAATAACATAAGTGTCAGTCCAGGCCCCAGGTTTACTAATCCAATAACTTAACCACACTGATATATTGTGTAGAATTGTCCCAGTTTTGCACTAAACGCAGTAGCGGGCATGAACAAAGATGTTTTACCTGCCAGCCGCAATGGTGGGTTTTCATGCCTTATCATCCGATTCCTGCCTTATTAATTATGCAGGGCACAGGAAACACAGCATCTCGCTGGTGGGCAACTTCTGAATTGCCCGCCATGCTGATACCTCACCATTTCCTCACTCCAGGCGCCATATCTAAACTGCAGCAGCGTGCACAGTTCTCAATGCTTGCAGCCTAGGACTGCTCCAGTGAAGACATGGCCTTGAAAACCAAGAGTTCAGCGACCCATCACTGGAATGTCTTTTGGAGGCCCTCTATCCCCGCTCTAGCCACAGGAGGTCCAGCAATCTCACCACTCCAGCTTAGGGGCTAGTGGCAGTGGTGGTCAGTGCCAACATTGCACAGAAGAGGTTGGCCATCCAGTGCAGAAAGAGAATGAATTATTTCATCCGTGCCAGGGTAAGGCAACCATCTCATCACTCTAAACTCACCCACTCACACATTCACTGGCATCTCACTCACTGCCAGCTCAAGGGGCATCACCACTCACTCCCTCACACATACACCCTCACATCTCCATCTGGCCTCATCTCCTCTGGAGACTGCCTCCTCATCCCTCACCATCTTGAAGCCACTTGCACAGATCAACTTGTGCCCCCACACACACCCTAGGATACCCTCCTTCCCCAGTACAGCCCTCGCCCTGCAGCCTCTTCCCTTGCCTGAGGCCACTTCTCCCCTTCCCCAAAGCAAGCCCTGGCCCTGCAGCCACTGAAAATCCACCTCTGCCTTACGGCTGGTCTGGTAGGTAGACACCTGCCCGTGAGCCCCCATAAAAGTGATGTGGTGCTGCCTGTGAAGCCTGGCGCTGATGACCACAAGTGCTGCCTGAAGCAAAGTAGGCAAACAAACTTTGAAGTCCCGAGTGGAGTGCAGCTCGCAAGGTGTGCTTATGTACAGTTGTGAGACACGTTGGTGTGCAATCACGCGACATGCCTGGATGGGGGGGTGGGGGGGAATGGGGGAGGGGGGCGATTCCAGTGAGCAGGGCTTATAATGAGATGCTAAGGTGTTGAAACGAGGTTCTTGATGTGCGGTGGTGGGGGACACAGCCCACCATTGATGGGTGGAGCTGACGATCATTAGCTAGTTTCATGATGACGGAAAGCCGATTTTTGGCCTTCTCTCCATATTGCCGCTCATGCCGCCAAACCCACCCACCACCATTGGGACCAGGAAATTCTGCCCATTGGGAAAAGGAAGACAGATGTTTGGGCTAAGGATGTTTTGGCCTGTACCAGGCTCAGGGAACGCAGAGCCCATGCACACAATTACACATTTCACAGTCTTCAGTGAAATTAGAGATCTTGAAGGGTTTCCTTTACCTCTAAAATGGTGCTCAGTCAATTCCATCAGGAAATAGGATAGTGTTACAACCACAATCACATTTATACAAACATACGAATTAGGAACAGGAGTAAGGCCACTCGGCCCCTCGAGCCTGCTCTGCCATTCAATAAGATCATGGCTGATCTGACTGTATCAACTCCACATTCCCACCTACCCCTGACAACCTTTCATCCCCTTGCATATCAAGAACCTCTCTAGCTCTGCCTTAAAAATATTCAAAGACTCTATTTCCACCAGCTTTTGAGGAAGAGCGTTCCAAAGACTCACCGCCACCTGAGAGAAAAAATTTCTCTTCATCTCTGTCTTTATGTAGCATTTTTAACAATCAGCAAATTGAATGGTGTGACTGGTATACAATTGATGAGGAATCCAGTACTGTAACACAACACTGAGTGGAATCTGACTCCAAACTGGCATGTCAATCAAAGAAGGTAAAAAAGAGCGTTCATTTCTATAGCACCTTTCACATCCTCAGTCTGTCCCAAAGCACTTTACAGCCAATGTATAACTGAGTTTTAGTCACTGTTTTCAAGTAGGGAATGCAGCAGCCAAACTGCAAGAGAGAGAGAAAGTGAGAGAGTGAGAAAGAGCACCAGAAAGGGAGATAGAGAGAGAGGGGAGTAAAGAGAGAGAGAGAGAGGGAGAGGCAGAGAGAAAGCATGTGAGAAACATAGAAAGAGAGATCAGGGAGTAGGAGAGAGAAAATGTGAACGAAAGAGAGAAAGGTGGAGAGAGAGAGAAAAACAGGTTGAGCAGATGGAAAGACAAATGTCAACATTTTTATTAGACTTGCCTTGAGGTGACAGCATCTTTTTCCCCTTTTAAACGCAATCAACTCTGTGTCATTAATAGATATGATTTTGTCACCTTCTGCAATAATAGTTTAAACTGTTAATGAAATTTTTATGCGTTGTATTCGTAGACTAGTTGAACGGATTGTCTTGTTCTGAATTAATGTCTCATGGACTGATGTGATGTTAGCAGCAAGCTTCCTCTCCACACAGGCTCCCCTGTCAATCTCACTCACTGAGGCTCATATTAATTTTTCATTAAGAATCATTTCTGGCATGCATTATTTGTAAGATGAATGGGTGTTGCTGGCACAGCGGCAGTGGGATATTGAAACAATCAGTCATTACCTTTAGATCATTACATTGTAAAGCAAATGTTTGGACTTATACAAGAATCTCTCTCTCTCTGTCTCTCTCTCTCCCCACCTCAATCCTTCTCTCCCTCTCTTTCTTTCCCACACTCTATCTTCCAATTCACCTCTTTATAGTCTCTCTATACCACTCTTCCACTGTCCCCTCTCCCCTTTCTCTCCCCTCTCCCTTTCTTGAGCAGCCTCCCTTGCCTTCCCCTCCCCCCATTCAAATCTTTCTACACATAGTTCTTCCCCTATTTCTCTCAATCTTCCTCTCCCTGAATATTTCTTTCCCACTATTCACCTCCAATCTCTACCTCACTCTCATTCTCTTTGGGCTATTCTCCCCCAAAATTAAGTGTGCAGTAGTCCCAGGATTCAGCTGATAAAGCACCAACTCTGTGGAACTAAGTCATAATCGTGCTGTACCTGCCCTGGGAGTGTTTGATGGGGACAGCGTAGAGGGAACTTTACTCTGTATCTAACCCCGTGCTCTACCTGTCCTGGGAGTGTTTGATGGGGACAGTGTAGAGGGAGCTTTACTCTATGTCTAACCCCGTGCTCTACCTGTCCTGGGAGTGTTTGATGGGGACAGTGTAGAGGGGGCTTTATTCTATATATAACCCCATGCTCTACCCCTCCTGGGAGAGTTTGATGGGGACAGAATAGAGGGAGCTTTACTCCATATCTAACCCATGCTCTACCTATACTGGGAGTGTTTAATTGAGACAGTGTAGAGGGAGCTTTCCTCTGTATCTAACCCCATGTCCTGGGAATGTTTGATGGGGACAGTTTAGAGGACTTTACTCTATATCTAACCCCATGCTCTACCTGTCCTGGGAGTGTTTGATGGGGACAGAATAGAGGGAGCTTTACTCCATATCTAACCTATGCTCTACCTATACTGGGAGTGTTTAATAGGGACGGTGTAGAGAGCGCTTTCCTATGTATCTAACCCCATGTCCTGGGAGTGTTTGATTGGGACAGTGTAGAGGGAGCTTTACTCTGTATCTAACCCCGTGCTATACCTGTCCTGGGAATGTTTGATGGGGACAGTGTAGAGGGAGCTTTACTCTGTACCTAACCCCGTGCTGTACCTGTCCTGGGAGTGTTTGATGGGGACAGTGTAGAGTGAGATTTACTCTGTATCTAACCCCGTGCTGTACCTGTCCTGGGAATGTTTGATGGGGACAGTGTAGAGGGAGCTTTACTCTGTATCTAACCCCGTGCTGTACCTGTCCTGGGAGTGTTTGATGGGGAGAGAATAGAGGGAGCTTTACTCCATATCTAACCTATGCTCTACCTATACTGGGAGTGTTTAATAGGGACAGTGTAGAGGGAGCTTTCCTCTGTATCTAACCCCATGTCCTGGGAGTGTTTGATGGGGACAGTGTAGAGGGAGCTTTACGCTGTATCTAACCCCGTGCTGTACCTGTCCTGGGAGTGGTTGATGGGGACAGTGTAGGGGAGATTTACTCTGTACGTAACCCTGCGTTGTACCTGTCCTGGGAGTGTTTGATGGGGACAGTGTAGAGGGAGCTTTACTCTATATATAACCCCGTGCTGTACTTGTCCTGGGAGTGTTTGATGGGGACAGTGTAGGGGGAGATTTACTCTGTATCTAACCCCGTGCTGTACCTGTCCTGGGAGTGTTTGATGGGGACATTGTAGAGGGAGATTTACTCTGTATCTAACCCCGTGCTGTACCTGCCCTGACCATCAGTGAGCAAATTTTTGCTGAGTAAGTGCCTCTTGATAGCACTGTTAACAACATTCTACATTACTTTGCTTACGATCAAGAGTAGACTAATAGGGGCGGTAATTCGCCAGGTCGGATTTGTTCTGCCTTTTGTGTACACGACATACCTGGGCAATTTTCCATATTATCAGGCAGATGCCAGTGTCGTAGCTGTACTGGAACAGCTCGGCTAATAATGCGGCAGCTTCAGGAGCACAAGTCTTCAGTACTATTGCTGGAATTTGTCAGGGTCCACGGCCTTTGCAGTATCCAGTACCTTCAGCTAATCCTTGGTGTCACGTGGAGTGAATCGAATTGGCTGAAGACTGGCACCTGTGATGCTGGGGACCTCCAGAAGAGGCCGAGATGGATCATCCACTCGGCACCTCTGGTTGAAGGCTGTTGCAAACGCTTCAGCCTTATGTTTTGCACTGATGTGCTGGGCTCCCCCATTATTGAGGATGGGGATATTTGTGGAGCCTCCTCCTCCTGTTAGCTGTTTAATTGTCCACCGCAATTCATGACTGGATTTGGCAGGACTGTTATGAAAAAAGAGATTCTGATGCTGTTTGTAATGAGTTTGAACCCTGATTGTATTATCTAATTTTAAAACATACATCATATTGTCAGTAATCAATTAAAACCACACAAAAAACATTGCCCCGAAATTCAATTAACCCATTAAATATTTAAATTATAGAGATTACTTTTTTCATATTCAACAGTTAAAAATGCTGTGATTTCCACTTAAGGGGAAAGGAAATATTATTTTATTTCAGTGAAACTGGAGTGGTGCTTATTGCCTGGAGTCCTGTGCTCGGAAGTGATGGGTTGTATATGGTGTGAGTAGTGAGATGACTGTCTCTGAATATTGGATAATCTAATCACACTCAGGCAAAAACAATTTGATTTAAAATCATAAAAATTGCATTTTTTAACACAGGTACAGCTCACATCATTGGCTCTCAGTCTCCAACTGTCACTTCACATCCCTGAAAAAACATTTGAGCAGTTCTAAAAGTTTGTCTGTATTGGAGCTATCTATCATCATGGCCCTTAACACAATAAATAATCAGATATCTGCTCACCAATTCGAACCAGTGTGTCAAGCTTGATAGATGAGTCCTTTTACAATACGTACTTAGTACGTTATTAAACTAAGTATTGTGATGAATTGGCTGAAATTTGCGAGAGGCCAATTTCTGATTTTAAGTATTGCCGCCATTATATTTTTAACCGTCTGAGTGCTGGCCAGGCAGGTTCTCTTCATCTGGATCATAGTGAATGCAGTAGGATGGAAATTCAGCTTCTATAATTAGACTGGAATATTTGGACTCCGACCAGTGAGAGTTTTCCCCCTGATTCCCATTGACTTCAATTTTACTAGGGCTCCTGCCAGCAATCTTAGTGGTACCACATGGAAGAATACAACACTGGCCATGAGCCATGGAGTTATTTACAGCACGGAAGGAGGCCATTCAGCTTATCAAGTCCATACTGGCTTCCCATGGAGCAATCCAGTCAGCCACAACATAGAAACATAGAAACTAGGAGCAGGAGTAGGCCATTCGGCCCCTCGAGCCTGCTCTGCCATTCATTGTGATCATGACTGATCATCCAACTCAATAGCTGCTCTCACTTTCTCCCCATATCTTTTGATTCCTCTCGTCCCAACAGCTATATCTAACTCCCACTTGAAAACATACAATGCTTTGGCCTCAACTACTTTCTGTGGTAACGAATTCCACAGGCTCACCACTCTCTGGGTGAAAAAATTTGTCCTTATCTCAGTCCTAAATGGTCTACACAATATCTTCAGACTGTGATCTCTGCTTTTGGACTCCTCCACCATCGGAAACATCCTTCCTGCATCTACCCTGTCTAGTCCTGTTAGAATTTTATCGGTTTCTATGAGATCCCCTTTCATTCTTCTGAACTCCAGCGAGTATAATCCTAATCGACTCAATCTCTCCAAATATGTCAGTCCCACCAACCCAGGAATCAGTCGGGTAAACCTTCACTGCACTCCCTCTATAGCAAGATCATCCTTCCTCAGAAAAGGAGGCCAAAACTGCACCCAATATTCCAGGTGTGGTCTCACCAAGGCCCTGTACAATTGCAGCAAGACATCCCTGCTCCTGTACTCGAATCCTCTGGCTATGAAGGCCAACATACCATTTGCCTTCTTTACCGCCTGCTGCACCTGCATGCTTACCTTCAGTGACTGGTGTACGAGGACACCCAGGTCTTGTTGCACATTCCCCTCTCTCAATTTATAACCATTCAGATAATAATCTGCCTTCCTGTTTTTGCTACTTAAGGGGATAACCTCACATTTATCCATATTATACTGTATCTGCCATGCATTTGCCCACTCACTCAGCTTGTCCAAATCACACTGAAGCATCTCTGCATCCTCCTCACAGCTCACCCTCCCACCCAGCTTTGTGTCATCTGCAAACTTGGGAGATATTACACTTAGTTCCCTCATCTAAATCATTCAAATATATTGTGAATAACTGGGGTCCCAGCACTGATCTTTGAGGTACCCCACTAGACACTGCCTGCCATTCGGAAAAAGATCCGTTTATTCCTACTCTTTGTTTCCTGTCTGCCAACCAGTTTTTTATCCATCTCAATACCCTACCCCCAATCTCATGCGCTTTAATTTTACACGCTAATCTCTTATGTCTTGTCGAAAGCCTTTTTGAAAGTCCAAATAAACCACATCCACTGGCTCCCCCTCATCAACTCTATTAGTTACATCCCCGAAAAATTCCAGTCAATTTGTCAAACATGATTTCTCTTTCGTAAATCCATGCTGACTCTGTCTGATTCTGCCACTGTTTTCCAAGTGCTCAGCTATTAAATCTATTATAATGGACTCTAGAATTTTCCCCACTACCGATGTCAGGCTGACTGGTCTATAATTCCCTGTTATCTCACTACCTCCCTTTTTAAATAGTGGGGTTACATTAGCTACTCTCCAATCTGTAGGAACTGTTCCAGAGTCTATAGAATCTCGGAAGAGGACCACCAATGCATCCACTATTCTAGGGCCACTTCCTTAAGTATTCTGGGATGTAGATTATCAGGCTCTGGGGATTTATCGGCCTTCAATCCCATCAATTTCCCCAATACCGCTTCCCTACTAATACTGATTTCTTTCAGTTCCTCCCTGTCACTAAACCCTGTGTTCCCCAACATTTCTGGTATGTTATTTGCATCTTCCTTTGTGAAGACAGAACCAAAGTATGCATTTAGTTGGTCAGCCATTTCTTTGTTCCCCATTATAAATTCCCCTGTTTCTGACTGTAAGGGACACACATTTGTCTTCACCAATCTTTTTCTCTTCACATACCTATAGAAACTTTTACAGTTAGTTTTTATGTTCCCCGCAAGTTTACTCTCGTACTCTATTTTCCCCTTCTTAATCAGTCCCTTCTTCCTCCTTTGCTGAATTCTAAACTACCCACAATCCTCAGGTCTGTTGCTTTTTCTGGCCAATTTGTATGCCTCTTCCTTGGATCTAATACTATCTCTAATTTCTCTTTTAAGCCATGGTTTGGCCACCTTTCCTGTTTTACTTCTGCACCAGACAGGAATAAACAATTGTTGCAGTTCACCTATGTGCTCTTTGAATGTTTGCCATTGCCAATCCACCGTCATCCCTTTAAGTAATGTTTCCCAATCCATCATCGCCAACTCGCGTCTCATACCATCATAGTTTCCTTTATTAAGATTCAGGACCCAAGTCTCAGAATCAACTACGTCACTCTCCATCTTGATGAAGAATTCTATCATATTATGGTCGCTCATCCCCAAGGGGCCTCACACAACTAGATAGCCAATTATTCCTTTCTCATTACACAATACCCAGTCTAGGATGGCCTGTTCTCTAGACGAGAGTATTCCTTCCAGTTCTGACAATACACTTAAGAAAAGATATGACAGTCCTTCAGAAGGTGCAGAGGAGACTTGAATGGTCCCAGGGATGGGGGATTTTAGCTACAAGACTAAGTCGGAGAATCCAGTCAGTCCCTCTCCCCCATTTGATCCCAGTATCTCTGCAAGTTTATTTCCTATGAATGCCTATCCAATTTCCTTCTGAAATCAGTGATTGTTTCCCCTTGTGGGCAGCGAGATCCAGGTCATTACCACTCCTCACATTCCTCCTGCATCTATAGCCCAAAACCTTAAATCTGTGTCCCCCAAGTTCTTGTACAATTAGCCAATGGGAACAGCTTTTTTCTTTGTCTACCTTATCTAAACCTGTCATAATCTTGTCCCCCTCTATCAAATCTTCCTCAAATTCCTTTGCCCCAAGGAAAACAACCCCAGCTTCTCCAACAAAACCTGGTAATTAAAATCGTTCATACCTGGAACCATTCTGGTAAATCTCTGCACCCTCTCAGTGACCCTCATATCCTTCTTAAAGTGTGCTGATCAGAACTGGATGGAATTCTCTAGTTGTGGCCAAACCAGAGCTTTATCAAAGTTCAGCACAACGTCCCTGCTTTAGTACTTAATGTCCTATACCCCTCACCTCAGGACTGGCACCGAGTCCAACTACTGCACCCAAGGACTGCAGACCAGTGTCGTACAATTTTTGATGATCTTACCAAGAGAGGTAAAGTCACACACAGTGCACTATCTTCTTTATTCCCTTGTCCACCCAAAACACCAGCACATTGTTCAGATTCTGAAAGCAACATTTGCACAATTAACCCTTTGCAATGGATGCTGGTCAATTTCACATTTCCCCAAACAATAAATACGATCATTCAGCCCTGTGCACTGCCTCTCTGCACTGTGCACTGCCGTGCACTGTCTGTCAGCCCTGTGCGCCGCCGTGCACTGTCTCTCAGCCCTGTACGCTGCAGTGCACTGTCTTTTAGCTCTGTACATTGCTGTGCACTGCCATTCAGCCGTCTGCATTGCTGTGCACTGTCTCTGTATCTTGTGAACTGCCTCTCTGCCATCTGCACTGCTGTGCACTGTCTCTAAACACTGTGCATTGCATCTCGGACCTTTACACTGCTGTGCACTGTCTCTCAGCACTGTGCACTGCCGTGCACAGTTTCTCAACCCAGTGCACTTTTCTGCACTCTCCGTCATCCCTATGCACTGTCGTGCACTGTCACTTAGCCATGTGCACTGATTCTCAGCCCCGTGCACTGCCATGCACTGTCTCTAAACCCTGTGCACTTCCGTGCACTGTCTCTCAGCCCTGTGTATTGCTATACACTGTCTGTCATCCCTGTGCACTGTCAGGCACTGTCACTCAGCCATGTGCACTGTCTCTCAGCCCTGTGCACTGCTGTGCACTGCCTCTCAGGCTGCTGCACTGCTATGCACTGCCTCTCAGCACTGTGCACTGCTGTACATGCCTCTCAGCCCTGTGCCCTGCTGTGCACAGCCTGTCAGCCCTGTGCCCTGCTGTGCACTGCATCTGTGACCAGTGCATTGCCCCTCTGCCATGTACACTGGTGTGCACTGTCTCAGCACTGTGCACTGCCATGCACTGTCTGTCAGTCCTGTGCACTGACGTCCACTGTGTGTCAGCCCTGTGCGCTGCCGTTCACTGTCAGTCAGCCCTGTGCACTGTTGTGCACTGTCTCTCAGCCCTGTATGCTGCAATGCACTGTCTCTCAGCGCTGTGCATTGCTGTGCACTGCCTTTCAGCCATTTGCATTACTGTGCACTGTCTCTGTGTCCTGCAAACTGCCTCTCTGCCATGTGAACTGCTTTGCACTGACTCTCGGCCATCTGCACTGCTGTGCACTGTGTCTCAGCACTGTGCACTGCTGTGCACCGTCTCTCAGCCCAGTGCACTGCCCTGCACTGTCTGTCATCCCTGTGCACTGTTGTGCATGGTCACTCAGCCATGTGCACTGTCTCTAGGCCCTGTGCATTGCTGTTTTCTGCCATTCAGCCCTGTGCACTGCCGTGCGCTGTCCGACAACTCTGTGCACTGCTGTGCACTCCCTGTCAGCCCTGTGCAATGCTGTGCACTGCCGTACACTGTCTGATCGCCCTGTGCACTTCCATGTACTGCCTGTCAGCCCTGTGCACTGCTGTGCACTGCCTGTCAGCCCTGTGCAATGCTGTGCACTGCCTGTCAGCCCTGTGCACTGCCAAGCACTGCCGTGCACTGTCTGACAACTCTGTGCGCTGCCGTGTACTGTCTGTCAGCCCTGTGCACTGCCGTGTATGGTGGGAGCCCTGTGCACTGCCCTCTGAATTGCTGTGCATTGTATCTGTGTCCAGTGCACTGCCTCTCTGCCATGTGTACTGCTGTGCACTGTCCCTCAGCCCTGTGCACCACCGCACACTGTTTGTCAGCCCTGTGCACTGCCGTACACTGTCAGACAGCCGTGCACTGACTCTCATTCCTGTACACTGCAGTGCACTGTCTCCCAATGCTGTGCATTGCTGTGCATTGCCATTAAGCCGTCTGCATTGCTGTGCACTGTATCTGTGTCCTGCGAACTGCCTCTCTGCCATGTGTGCTGCGGTGCACTGTCTCTCAGCCCTGTGCACTACTGTGCACAGTCTTCCAGCCCTGTACACTGCTGTACATGCCTCTCAGCCCTGTGCAATGCTGTGCACTGCCTCTCAGTCCTGTGCATTGCTGTGCACTTCCATTCAGCCCTGCGCACTGCTGTGCACTGCCTGTCAGCCCTGTGCTGTGCCCTCTGCAATGATGTGCATTGTATCTGTGTCCAGAGCACAGCCTCTCTGCCATGTGCACTGTCTCATAGCCCAGCACACTGCTGTGCACTTTCTGTCAGCATTGTGCACTGCCCTGTACTGTCTGACAGCTCTGTGCAATGCACTGTCTCTCAGCCCTGTGTGCTGCAGTACACTTTCACTCAGTGATGTGCATTGATGTGCACTGTCTCTCAGCACTGTACACTGTCGTGCACTGTCTGTCAGCCCTGTGCGCTGCCTTGCACTGTGTGTCAGCCCTGTGCGCTGACGTCCACTGTGAGTCAGCCCTGTGCACTGCCGATCACTGTCAGTCAGCCCTGTGCACTTCCGTGCACTGTCTCTCAGCCCTGTACACTGCAATTCACTATCTCTCAGCGCTGTGCATTGCTGTGCACTGCCATTCAAGCCTCTACATTGCTGTGCACTTCCATTCAGTCCTGTGCACTGCTGTGCACCACCAGTCAGCCCTGTGCTCTGCCACGAAGTGCCTGACAGCTCTGTGGACTGCTGTGCACTGTCTATCAGCACTGTGCAGTGCCCTCTGCAATGATGTACATTGTATCTGTGTCCAGAGCACAGCCGCTCTGCCATGTGCACTGCTGTGCACTGTCTCTCAGCCCTGTGCGCTGCTGTGCACTGTCTGTCAGCACTGTGCACTGCCCTGCACTGTCTGACAGCTCTGTGCACTGCTGTGCACTGTCTCTCAAACCTGTGCACATCGTGTCAGCCCTGTGCTTTGCCATGCACTGTCTGACAGCTCTGTGGACTGCTGTGCACTGTCTCTCAGCCCTGTGCACTGCCATGCACTGTCTCTCAGTGCTATGCATTGTTGTGCACTGCCATTCAGCCGTCTGCATTGCTGTGCACTGTCTCTGTGTCCTGCAAACTGCCTCTCTGCCATGTGAACTGCTTTTCACTGACTCTCAGCCATCTACACTGCTGTACACTGTCTTTAAACACTGTGCACTGCCTCTCAGTCCCGTGCATTGCTGTGCGCTGCCATTCAGGCCTCTGCATTGCTGTGCACTTCCATTCAGCCCTGTGCACTGCTGTGCACCAGCTGTCAGCCCTGTGCTCTGCCATGCACTGCCTGACAGCTCTGTGGACTGCTGTGCGCTGTCTATCTGTCATCCCTGTGCACTGGCATGCACTGTCACTCAGCCATGTGCACTGTCTCTCTGCCCTGTGCACTGCTGTACATGCCCCTCAGCCCTGTGAAATGCTGTGCACTGTATCTCAGTCCTGTGTGTTGCTGTGCACTGGTATTCAAGCTTCTGCATTGCTGTGCACTGTCTCTCAGCACTATTCACTGCTGGGAACAGTCTCTCAGCCCAGTGCACTGCTCTGCACTGTCTCTCAGCCCTGTGCACTGTCGTACACTGTTTCTAAGCCCTGTGCACTACCGTGCACTGCCTCTCAGCCCTGTGCACTGCCGGTCGGCACTGTCCACTGCCGTGCAATGCCATGCACTGTAAGACAGTGCTGTGCACTGCCATGCACAGTCTGTCAGCCCTGTGCATGGCCGTGTATTGTCTGTCAGCCCAGGGCTCTGCCCTCTGCAATGCTGTGCACTGTATCTGTGTCCAGTGCACTGCCTATCTGCCATGTGCACTGCTGAGCACTGTCTCTCATCACTGTGTGCCGCCGTGCACTGTCTGTCAGCCCTTTGTGCTGCTGTGCGATGTCTGTCAGAACTGTGCACTGCAGTGTACTGTCTCTCAGTGCTATGCATTGCTGTGCTCTGCCATTCAGCCGTCTGCATTGTTATGCACTGTCTCTGTGTCCTGTGAATTGCCTCTCTGCCATATGCACTGCTGTGCACTGACTGTCAGCAATCTGCACTGCATTGCACTGTCTCTAAACCCTGTGCACCGCCTCTCAGACCTTTACACTGCTGTGCACTGTCTCTCAGCCCAGTGCACTACTCTGCACTCTCTGTCATCCCTGTGCACTGTCATTCACTACCTGACAGCCCTGTGCACTGCCCGTTGCCATGCTGTGCACTGTATCTGTGTCCAGTACACTGCCTCTTGGCCATGTGCACTGCTGAGTACTGTGTCTCATCACTGTGCACCACCGTGCACTGTCTGTCAGCCCTTTGCGCCACCTTGCAATGTCTGTCAGAACTGTGCGCTTCAGTGCACTGTCTCTCAGTGCTATGCATTGCTGTGCTCTGCCATTCAGCTGTCTGCATTGCTGTGCACTGTCTCTGTGTCCTGTGAACTGCCTCTCTGCCATGTGCACTGCCGTGCACTGTCTCTAAACCATGTGCACTGCCTCTCAGACCTTTGCACAACTGTGCACTGCCTCTCAGCACTGTGCACTGTTGTGCACTGTCACTCAGCCATGAGTACTGTCTCTCAGCCCTGTGTACTGCCATGTATTGTCTCTAAGCTGTGTGCACTACCGTGAACTGCATCTTAGCCCTGTGCACTCCTGTGCACTGCCTGACAGCCCTGTGCACTGCCGTGCACAATCTGTTAGCCCTGTGCTCTGCCCTTTGCCATGCTATGCACCGTATCTGTGTCCAGTGCACTGCCTCTCTGCCATGCGCACTGCTGAGCACTGTCTCTCAGCCCCGTGCCCCACTGTGCACTGTCAGCCCTGTACACTGCAGTGCATTGTCTCTCAGCACTGTGCATTGCTGTGCATTGTCACTCAGCCCTCTGCATTTCTTTGCACTGTCTCTGTGTCCTGCGAACTGCCTCTTTGCCATGTGCACTGTTGTGGATGGCCTCTAAACCCTGTGCACTGCCTTGCACTGTCCATCAGCCCTGTACGCAGCAGTACACTTTCTCTCAGCTGTGCATTGCTGTGCACTGTCTCTCAGCACTTTACACTGTCGTGCACTGTCTCTCAGCCATCTGCACTGCCGTGCACAGTCTCTCAGCCCAGTGCACTGCTCTGAACTGTCTGTCATCCCTGTGCACGGTCGTGCATTTTCAATCAGCCAAGTGCGTTGCCTGTCATCCCTGTGCACTGCCGTGCACTGTCTCTCAGTCTTGTTCACTGCACAATACTGTCTCTCAGCACTGTTCATTGTTGTGCTCTGCCATTCAGACGTCTGCATTGCTGTGCACTGTCTGTCAGCCCAGTGCACTGCAGTATATAGTCTGTCAGCCCTGTGCACTGCAGTATATGGTCTGTCAGCCCTGTGCACTGCCATCTGCAATGCTGTGCACTGCATCTGTGTCCATGTACACTGGTGTGCACTGTCTCTCAGTGCTGTGCTCCGCCGTGCACTGTCTGTCAGCCCTGTGCGCTGACGTCCACTGTGTGTCAGCCCTGTGCGCTGCCATGCACTGTCTGGCAGCCCTGTGCACTGCCGTCCACTGTCTCTCAGCCCTGTATGCTGCACTTCACTGTCTCTCAGTGCTGTGCATTACTGTGCACTGCCATTCAGCCATTTGCATTACTGTGCACTGTCTCTGTGTCCTGCAAACTGCCTCTCTGCCATGCAAACTACTTTGTACTGACTCTCGGCCATCTGCACTGCTGTGCACTGTCTCTAAACACTGTGCACTGCCCTCAGACCTTTACACTGCTGTGCACTGTGTCTCAGCACTGTGCACTGCCGTGCACCGCCGCTCAGCCCAGTGCACTGCTCAGCCCTGTCCGTCATCCCTGTGCACTGTCGTGCACTGTCACTCAGCCATGTGCACTGTCTCTAGGCCCTGAGCATTGCTGTGCTCTGCTATTCAGCCCTGTGCACTGCTGTGCACTGCCTGTCAGCCCTGTGCACTGTTGTGCACTGCCTGTCAGCCCTGTGCACTGTTGTGCACTGCCTGTCAGCCCTGTGCACTGTTGTGCACTGCCTCTCAGCCCTGTGCAATGCTGTGCACTGCCTGTCACCCTGTGCACTACCAAGCACTGCCGTGCACTGTCTGACAACTCTGTGCACTGCCGTGCACTGTCTGTCAGCCCTGTGCACTGCCGTGTATTGTCAGTCAGCCCAGTGCACTGCCGTGCACTGTCTCTCACTCCTGTACGTTGCAGTGCACTGTCACCCAATGCTGTGCATTGCCATTAAGCCGTCTGCATTGCTGTGCACTGTATCTGTGTCTTGCGAACTGCCTCTCTGCCATGTGCGCTGCGGTGCACTGTCTCTCAGCCCTGTGCACAGCCGTGCATTGTCTCTAAGCCCTGTGCACTACCGTGCACAGCCTCTCAGCCCTGTACACTGCTGTACATGCCTCTCAGCCCTGTGCAATGCTGTGCACTGCCTCTCAGTCCTGTGCATTGCTGGGCACTTCCATTCAGCCTTGCGCACTGCTGTGCACTGCCATGCACTGTCTGACAGCTCTATGCACTGCTGTGCCCTGTCTATCAGCCCTGTGCTGTGCCCTCTGCAATGATGTGCATTGTATCTGTGTCCAGAGCACAGCCTCTCTGCCTGTCTTACAGCCCTGCACACTGCTGTGCACTGTCTGTCAGCACTGTGCACTGCCCTGTACTGTCTGACATCTCTGTGCAATGCTGTGCACTGTCTAGCAGTCCTGTGCAATGTCTGTTAGGTCTGTGCGCTGCCGTCCACTGTCAGTCAGCCCTGTGCTCTGCTGTGCACTGTCTCTCAGCCCTGTACACTGCAATTCACTATCTCTCAGTGCTGTGCATTGCTGTGCACTGCCATTCAGCCATCTGCACTGCTATGCACTGTCTCTGTGTCCTGTGAACTGCCTCTCTGCCATGTGCATTGCTGTGCACTGACTCTCTGCCATCTGCACTAATGTGCACTGTCTCTAAACCCTGTGCACTGCCTCTCAGACCATTACACTGCTGTGCACTGTCTCTCAGCACTGTGGACTGCCTTGCACTGTCTCTCAGTGCAGTGCACTGCCCTGCACTGTCTGTCATCCCTGTGCACTGTCGTGCACTGTCACTCAGCCATATGCACTGTCTCTCAGCCCTGTGCACTGTCTCTAGACCCTGTGCATTACTGTGCGCTGCCATTCTGCCCTGTGCACTGCCAGTCAGCCCTGTGCACTGCCGTGCGCTGCCTGTCAGCCCTGTCCACTGCAGTGTACTGCTGTGCACTGTCTGACAGCTCTGTGCACTTCCATGTTCTGCCTGTCAGCCCTGTGCACTGCTGTGCACTGCCTGTCAGTCCTGTGCACTGCTGTGCACTGCCTGTCAGCCCTGTGCAATGCTGTGCACTGCTTGTCAGCCCTGTCCACTGCTGTGCACTGCCTGTCAGCCCTGTGCACTGCTGTGCACTGCCTGTCAGTCCTGTGCACTGCTGTGCACTGCCTGTCAGCCCTGTGCACTGCTGTGCACTGCCTGTCAGCCCTGTCCACTGCTGTGCACTGCCTGTCAGCCCTGTGCACTGCTGTGCACTGCCTGTCAGCCCTGTGCACTGCCAAGCACTGCCGTGCACTGTCTGACAACTCTGTGCACTACCGTGTACTGTCTGTTATCCCTGTGCATGGTCCTGCATTTTCAATCAGCCAAGTGCACTGTCTATCATCCCTGTGCACTGCCATGCACTGTCTCTCAGCCCTGTACACTGCACAGCACTGTATCTCAGCACTGTTCATTGTTGTGCTCTGCCATTCAGCAGTCTGCATTGCTGTGCACAGTCTCTATGTTCTGTGAACTGCACTGTCCCTCAGCACTGTGCAATGCCATGTACTGTCTCTCAGACCAGTGCACTGCTTTGCACTGTCTGTCACCCCTGTGCACTGTCATGCACTGTCACTCAGCCATGTGCACAGTCTCTCAGCCCTGTGCACTACCGTGCACTTTCTATAAGCCCTGTGCACTACCGTGCACTACCTCTCAACCCTGTGCACTGCCCTGTACTGTCTGTTAGCCCTGTGCTCTGCCCTCTGCAATGCTGTGCATTGTATCTGTGTCCAGTGCACTGCCTCTCTGCCATGTGCACTGTTGAGCACTCTCTCAGCCCAGTGCACCACCGTGCACTGTCACTCAGCCATGTGCTCTGTCTCTTAGCCCTGTGCACTACTGTGCACTGTTTCTAAGACCTGCGCACTACCATGCACTGCCTCCCAACTCTGTTCACTGCTGTGCACTGCCTGACTGCCATGTGTACTGTCCGTCAGCCCTGTGCACCACCTTGCACTGTCTGTCATAAATGTCCGCTGCAGTGTACTGTCTCTCAGTGCTATGCATTGCTGTGCTCTACCACTCAGCCATCTGCATTGCTATGCACTGTCTCTGTGTCCTGTGAACTGCCTCTCTGTCATGTGCACTGCTGTGCACTGTCTCTGTGTCCTGTGAACTGCCTCTCTGACATGTGCACTGCTGTGTGCTGTCTCTAAACCCTGTGCACTGCCTCTCAAACCGTTACACTGCTGTGCACTGTCTCTCAGCACTGTGGACTGCCTTGCACTTTCTCTCAGTGCAGTGCCCTGCCCTGCACTGTCTGTCATCCCTGTGCACTGTCGTGCACTTTCTCTAAGCCCTGTGCACTGCTGTGCACTGCCTGTCAGCCCTGTGCACTGCAGTGCATGGTCTGTCAGCCCTAAGCACTGCCCTCTGCAATGCTGTGCTCTGTATATGTGTCTAGTGCACTGCATCTCTGCCATGTGCACTGTTG
This sequence comes from Carcharodon carcharias, assembly GCF_017639515.1. Taxonomy (NCBI): domain Eukaryota; kingdom Metazoa; phylum Chordata; class Chondrichthyes; order Lamniformes; family Lamnidae; genus Carcharodon; species Carcharodon carcharias. Next base: position 101,128,128 of record NC_054483.1, read on the forward strand.
TACACTGTCTCTCACCCATCTGCACTGCCGTGCACAGTCTCTAAGCCAAGTGCACTGCTATGCACAGTCTCTCAGCCCAGTGCACTTCTCTGTACTGTCTGTCATCCCTGTGCACTGTCGTGCATTTTGACACAGTGAAGTGCACTGTCTCTCAGCCCTGTGCACTACCTTGCACTGCCTCTCAGCCCTATGCATTGCCGTGTACTGCTATTCCAGCCTCTGCATTGCTGTGCACTGCCTGTCAGCCCTATGCACTGCCCTCCGCGATGCTGTGCTCTGTATCTGTGTCCAGTGAACTGCCTCTGCCATGTGCACTGCTGTGCACTGCCTCTCAGCCATCTGTACTGCTGTGCACTGTCTCTAAATCCTGTGCACTGCCTTGTAGACCTTTGCACTTCTGTGCACTGTCTCTCTGCCACTTGCACTGCTGTGCACTGCTTTGCAGCCCTGTGCATTGCTGTGCACTGCCATTCAGGCTTCAGCAGTGTTGTGCACTGTCTGTCGGCCCTGTGCACCGCTGTGCACTGGGTGTTGGCCCTGTGCACTGCCGTGCACTGCCTTTCAGCCCTGTGCACTGCTGTGGACTGCCAGCCCAGCCATTTGCATTACTGTGCACTGTCTCTGTGTCCTGCAAACTGCATCTCTGCCATGTGAACTGCTTTGCACTGCCTCCCTGCCATGTGCACTGCTGTGCACTGTCTCTAAACTCTGTGCACTGCCTTGCAGACCTTTGCACTGCTGTGCACTGTCTCTCATCACTGCTGTGCACAGTCTCTCAGCCCAGTGCACTGCTCTGCACTGTCTGTCATCCCTGTGCAATGTCGTGCATTTTCACTCAGCCATGTGCATTCTCTCTCATCCCTGTGCACTGTTATGCACTGTCTGACAGCTCTGTGCACTGCCATGTATTGTCTATGATTCATGTGCCAAGCTGTGCACTTTCTGCCAGCCCTGTGCACTGCTGTGCACTGTCTGCTAGCCCTGGGCACTGCCGTGCACAGTCTGTCAGAACTGTGCACTCCCCTGCACTGTCAGTCAGCCCCGTGCCCTACTGTGCATGGTCTCTCAGCCGTGTATGCTGCAGAGCTCTGTCTCTTAGTGCTATGCATTGCTGTGCTCTGCCATTCAGCTGTCTGCATTGCTGTGCACTGTCTCTAAGCCCTGTGCACTGCTGTGCATTTCCTGTCAGCCCTGTGCACTGCTATACATGCCTCTCAGCTCTGTGCTTTGCTGTGCATTGCCTCTCAGCTGTGCACTGTCTGACAGCTCTGTGCACTGCAGTACACAGTCTATCAGACCTGTGCACTACCTTGCACAGTCTTTCAGCTCTAGGCGCTGCCGTGCACTGTCCCTCAGCCCTGTATGCTGCAGTGCACTTTCTCTCAGCGCTGTTCATTGCTATACACTGCCATTCAGCTGTCTGCATTGCTGTGCATTGTCTCTCAGCACTGTGCATTGCTGTGCATTGCACTCAGCCCTCTGCAATGCTTTGCACTGTCTCTGTGTCCTGCGAACTGCCTCTCTGCCATGTGCACTGTTTTGTAATGTCTCTAAAGCCTGTGCACTGCCTTTCAGACCTTTACACTGCTGTGCCCTGTCTCTCCTCAGCCCAGTGCACTGTTCTGCAGTGTCTGTCATCCCTGTGCACTGCTATTCAGCCCTCTGAATTGCTGTTTACTGCCAATCAACCTTCTGCACTGCTGTGAACTGTCTCTCAGCCCTGTATGCTGCAGTGCACGGCCACTCAGCCCTGTGCACTGCTATGCACAGTCTCTGTGTCCTGTGAACTGCCTCTCTGCCTTGTGCAATGCTGTGCACTGCCTCTCAGCCATCTGCACTGCTGTGCACTGTCTCTAAACCACATACACTGCCTTGCAGACATTTGCAATGCTGTGTACTGTCTGTCATCACTGTGCACTGCCATTCAGCCCTCTGAATTGCTGTTTACTGCCAATCAACCCTCTGCATTGCTGTGCACTGTCTCTCATTCTTGTGCACTGTCGGCCCTCTGCACTGCTGTGCACTGTCTGTTGGCCCTGTGCGATGCTGTGCACTTTCTGAAAGCACTATACATTGCCATGCAGAGAGTCAGCCCTGTGCACTGCTGTGCACAGTCTCTGTGTCCTGTGAACTGCCTCTCTGCCTTGTGCAATGCTGTGCACTGCCTCTCAGCCATCTGCACTGCTGTGCACTGTCTCTAAACCACATGCACTGCCTTGCAGACATTTGCACTGCTGTGTACTGTCTGTCATCACTGTGCACTGTCATGCATTATCACTCAGCCCTGTGAACTGCCGTGCACTGTCTGTCAGCCCTGTGAACTGTTGTGCACTTTTGGACAACGCTGTGCACTTCCTTGCACTGCTGGTCAGCCCTTTGTGCTGCCGTGTACTGTCTGTCAGCCCTGTGCACTGCCAGACACTGCCGTACACTGTTTGACAGTCCTATGCACTGCCCTGTGCAGTCTCTCAGCTCTGTGCACTGCCGTGCATGGTCTGCCAGCCCTTTGCAATGCCCTCTGCAATGCTGTGCACTGTCTGTCTGCCCTCTGCACTGCTGTGCACTGTTTATCAGCCCTGTGTACTGCCCTCTGCAATGCTGTGCACTGTATCTGTGTCCAGTGCACTGCCTCTCTGTCATGTGCACTGTCGTGCAATGTCTGTCAGCCCTGAATGCTGCAGTACACCATCGCTCAGTAATGTGCATTGCTGTACACTGTCTCCCCTCACTGTACACTGCCATGCACTGTCTCTCAGCCCTGTGAACTGCCCTGCACCATCTGTCAGCCCTGTGTGGTGCCGTGCACTGTCTGTCAGCCTTGTGCACTGCTGTGCACTGTGTGTCATCGCTGTGCACTGTCATGCAATGCCTCTCAGCCCTGTGCGCTGCTGTAAATGCCTCTCAGCCCTGTGCACAGCCATTCATCCCTCTGCATTGCTGTGCACTGTCTCTCCATCCTGTGCACTCTTTGTCAGCCCTATGCACTTCCTTGCATTGTCGGTCAGCCCTGTGCACTGCCTTGCACTGTGTGTTGGCCCTGTGCGTTGCTGTGCACTGTGTGTCAGTCCTTTGCGCTGCAGTGCACTGTTTGTCAGCCCTGTGCACTGCAATGCACTGTCAGTCATCCCTGTACACTGCCGTGCGCTCTCGCTCAACCCGGTATGCTGCATTAACTGTCTCTAAGCACTGCACAATGCTGTGCACTGCCACTCAGTCCTCTGCATTGCTGTGCACTGCCATTCGGCCCTCTGCATTGCTGTGCATTGTCTCTCCATCCTGTGCAAATCCTGTGCAAATCCTGTCAGCCCTGTGCACTGCCTTGTACTGTCGGTCAACCCTATGCACTGCCTTGCACTGTCAGTCAGCCCTGTGCACTGCCGTGCACTGTCAGGCAGCCCTGTGCACTGCCATGCACTGTCTCTCAGCCCTGTATACTGCAGTGCACTGTCTTTCAGCGCTGTGCATTGCTGTGCTCTGCCATTCAGCCGACTGCATTGCTGTGCGCTGTCTCTGTGTGAACTGCCTCTCCGCCATATGCACAGCTGTGCACAGATTCTCAGCCATCTGCATTGCTGTGCAATATCTCTAAAGCCTGTGCACTGCCTCTCAGACCTTTACACTGTTGTGCACTGTCCCTCAGCACTGTGCATTGCAGTCTACTGTCTCTCAGTCCAGTGCACTGCTCTGTCGTACACAGTCATTCAGCCAGTGCTCTGTCTCTTATCTCTGTGCACTGCCGTGCACTGTCTCGAAGTGCTTTGCCCTACCATGCACTGCCTCCCAGCCCTGTGCACTGCTGTACATGCCTCTCAGCCCAGTGCACTACTGTGCACTGCCTCTCAGCCCTGTGCATTGCTGTACACTGCCATTCAGACCTCTGCATTGCTTTGCATGGTCTGTCAGCACTATGCACTGCCCTCTGCAATGCTGTGCTCTGTATATGTGTCCAGTGCACTGCCTCCCTGCCATGTGCATGGTCTCTCAGCCCTGTACACTTCTGAAAACAGTCTGTCAGCAATGTGCTCTGCCGTGTACTGTCTGTCAGCCCTGTGCACTGTCTTGCACTGCCTTTCAGCCCTGTGCACTGCTGTGCACTGTCTGTCAGCCTTATGTGCTGCAGTGCACTGTCTCACAGCCCTATACGCAGCAATACACTTTCTCCTAGCACTGTGCATTGCTGTGCACTGCCATTCAGCTGTCTGCATTGCTGTGCACTGTCTCTCAGAACTGTACACTGACGTGCACTGTCTGCCATCCCTGTGCACTGTCGTGCACTGTCACCCAGCCATGCGCACTTTCTCTTGGCACTGCTCACTGCTGTGCACTGTCTCTCAGCCCTGTGCACTGCTGTACATGCCTCTCAGCAATGATCACTGCTGCGCACTGCCATTCAGCCCTCTGAATTGCTGTTTACTGCCAATCAACCCTCTGCATTCCTGTGAATTGTCTGTCGGCCCTCTGTGTTGCCGTGCACCGTCAGTTGGCCCTGTGAGCTTGTGTGCACTGTGTGTCAGCCCTCTGCGCTGCTGTGCACTTTCTGTCAGCCCTATGTGCTGTCGTGCATTGAGAATCAGGCCTGTGCACTGCTGTGCACTGTCTCTAAACTATGTGCACTGCCTCACAGACATTTGCACTGCTGTGCACTGTCTCTAAACTATGTGCACTGCCTCAAAGACATTTGCACTGCTGTGCACTGTCTCTAAACTATGTGCACTGCCTCACAGACATTTGAACTGCTGTGCACTGTCTCTAAACTATGTGCACTGCCTCACAGACATTTGCACTGCTGTGCACTGTCTGTCATCCCTGCGCACTGTCGTGCATTATCAATCAGCCCTGTGCACTGCCATGCACTGTCTCTAAGCCTGTGATCTGCCATGCAATGCCTGTCAGCACTGTGCGCTGTCTGTCAGCCCTGTGCACTGCCGTGCACTGTCTGTCAGCCCTTTGCACTGCCCTCTGCAATGCTGTGCTCTGTATATGTGTCCAGTGCACTGCCTCCCTGCCATGTGCACAGTCTCTCAGCCCTGTACGCTTCTGAAAACTGTCTGTCAGCAATGTGCTCTGCCGTGTACTGTCTGTCAGCCCTGTGCACTGTCCTGCACTGCCTTTCAGCCCTGTGCACTGCCGTGCACTGTCTGTCAGCCTTATGTGCTGCAGTGCACTGTCTCTCAGCCCTTTACGCAGCAATACACTTTCTCCCAGCACTGTGCATTGCTGTGCACTGCCATTCAGCTGTCTGCATTGCTGTGCACTGTCTCTCAGCACTGTACACTGACGTGCACTGTCTGCCATCCCTATGCACTGTCGTACACTGTCACCCAGCCATGCGCACTTTCTCTTGGCACTGCGCACTGTCTCTCAGCCCTGTGCACTGCTGTACATGCCTCTCAGCAACGTGCACTGCTGTGCACTGCCATTCTGCCCTCCGAATTGCTATTTACTGCCAATCAACCCTCTGCATTCCTGTGAATTGTCTGTCAGCCCTCTGTGCTGTCGTGCACCGTCAGTCGGCCCTGTGCGCTTGTGTGCACTTTCTGTCAGTCCTATGTGCTGTCGTGCACTGAGAATCAGCCCTGTACACTGCAGTGCACGGCCACTCAGCTCTCTGCATTGCTGTGCATTGTCTGTGTCCTGTGCACTGTCTCTCAGCCTGCTACACTTCTGTGCACTGCCTCTCAGCCCTGTGCACTGCTGCACATGCCTCTCAGCCCTGTGCACTGCCATTCAGACCTCTGCATTGCTGTGCACTGTCTCCCAATCTGGTGCACTGTCTGTTAGCCCTGTGTATTGCCTTGCACTGTCAGTCAGCCCTGTGCACTGCTGCGTACACTGTCTTTTAGACATGTGCGCTGCTGTGGACTGTCTTTCATCCCTATGCACAGCCACACACTGTGTGTCAGCCCTGTGCACTGGCATGCACTGTGTGGCATCCCTGTGCGCTGCCATGCACTGTCCGTCAGCCATCTGCACTGCTGTGCACTGTCTCTAAATCCTGTGCCCTGCCTCTCAGACCTTTGCACTGCTGTGCAGTGTCTCTCAGCCCTGTGCACTGCCGTGCACTGCCTATCAGCACTGTGCACTGCTGTGCACTGTCTATCAGCCCTGAGCAATACCCTGCATGGTCTGACAGCCCTATGCACTGCCCTCTGCAATGCTGTGAACTGTATCTGTGTCCAGTGCACTGCCTCTCTGCCATGTGCAATGCTGTGCACTGTCTCACAGCACTGTATGCTGCTGTCCACTGTCTGTCAACACTGTGCTCTGTTGTGTATTGTCTCTGAGCACTGTGCGCAGCCGTGCACTGTCTCTCAGCCCTGTATGCTGTAGTACACTTTCTCTCAGTGATGTGCATTGCTGTGCACTGCCATTCAGCTGTCTGCATTGCTGTGCACTGTCTCTCAGCACTGTTCACTGCTGTGCACTATCTCTCAGACCTGTGCACTGCCATGCACTGTCTCTCAGCCCTGTGAAAGGCCCTGCACTGTCTGTCAGCCCTGTGCACTGCAGTACACTTTCTCTCAGCGCTGTGCATTGCTTTGCACTGCAATTCAGCCGTTGGCATTGCTGTGCACTGTCTGTCGGCTCTGTGCGCTGCCATGCACAGTCCCCCAGCGCTGTGAATGGCCTTGCACTGTCTGTAAGCCCTGTGCACTGCCATGTACTGTCTCTAAGCCTTGTGAAATGCCGTGCACTGTCGGACAACCCTGTGCACTGCCATGCACTGCTTGTTAGCCCAGTGCACTGTCGTGCATGACCTGTCGACCCTGGGCACTGCCGTGCACTGGCTGTCGGCCCTGCGTGCTGCAGTATACTTTCTCTCAGTGGTGCGCATTACTGCACACTGCCCTTCAGCCGTCTGCATTGCTGTGTACTATTCTGTCAGCACTTTACACTTCCATGCACTGGCTCTCATCCCTGTGCACTGCCATGCACTGTCTCTCAGCCCAGTGCATGGTAGCTTGTTAGCCCTGTGCACTGATGTGCATTACCTGTCAGCCCTGGGCGCTGCCATGCACTGTCTGTCAGACCTGTGCTCTGCTGTGTTCTGTCTGTCAGCCCTGTGCACTGCAGAACACTTTCTCTCACAGCTGTGCATTGCTCTGCACTGCCATTCAGCCGTCTGCATTGCTGTGCACTGACAGCCCTATGCACGGCCCTGCACTGTCTCTCAACCCTGTGAATGGCCCTGCACTGTCTGTCATCTGTGTTCACTGTCATGCACTGTCACTCAGCCAATTGCACTGTCACTCAGCCATGTGCACTGCCTCTCAGCCCTGTGCACTGCTGCACATGCCTCTCAGCCTTGTGCACTGCCATTCAGCCCTCTGCATTGCTGTGCACTGCCATTCACACCTCTGCATTGCTGTGCACTGTCTGTCAGCCCTGTGCATTGCCTTGCAGTCGGTCAGCCCTGTGCATGCTGTGCACTATCTTTTGGCCCTGTGCACTGCTGCCCCCTGTGTGTCATCGACCGTGCACTTCAATGCACTGTTTGGCATCCCTATGTGGTGCTGTGCACTGTCTGTCAGCGCTGTGCATTGCTGTGCACTGCTACTCAACCATCTGCATTGCTGTGCACTGTCTCTGTGTCCTGTGAACTGCCTCTCTGCCATGTGCACTGCTGTGCACCGTCCCTCAGCCCTGTACGCTGCTGTGCACTGTCTATCAGCACTGTGCTCTGCTGTGTACTGTCTGTCAGCCCTGTGCACTTCTCTCAGCCCTGTACGCTGAAGTACAATTTCTCTCAGCACAGTGCATTGCTGTGCACTGTCCGACAGCTCTGTGCAATGCCGTGCACTGTCTATCAGCCCTCTGCAATGCTGTGAACTGTATCTGTGTCCAATGCACTGCCTCTCTGCCATGTGCACTGTTGTGCACTGTGTCTCAGCCCTGTACGCTGCTGCGCACTGCCTGAAAGCACTGTGCACTGCTGCGCACTGTCTGTCAGCCCTGTGCAAAGCAGTACACTTTTGCTCTGCACTGTGCATTGCTGTGCAGTGCCATTCAGCTGTCTGCATTGCTGTGCACTGTCTCTCAGCCCTGTGTGCTACCGTGCACTGTCACTGCAGTATACTTTCTCTTAGTGCAGTGCATTGCTGTGCACTGTGATTCAGCCGTCTGCATTGCTGTGCACTGTCTCTCAGCCCTGTACGCTGCACAACACTTCCTCTCAGCGCTGTGCACTGCTATTCAGCATTCTGCAATGCTGGGCACTGTCTCTCAGCACTGTACAGTGCTGTGCACTGTCTCTCAGCCCTGTGCATTGGTGTGCGCTGTCTCTCAGAACTGTACACTGCCGTGCACTTCCTATCAGCACTGTGCAATGCCGTGCACTGTCAATCAGCCCTCTGCAATGCCGTGCACGGTCTGACAGCCCTGTTCACTGCCCTCTGCAATGCTGTTAACTGTATCTGTGTCCAGTGCACTGCCTCTCTGCCATGTTGTGCACTGTGTTTCAGCCCTGTATGCTGCTATGCACTGTCTGAAAGCACTGTACACAGCCATGCACTGTCTGTCTGACCTGTGCACTGCAGTACACTTTTGCTCAGCGCCGTGCACTGCCATTCAGCTGTCTGCATTTCAGTGCACTGTCTCTCAGCCCTGTGCTCTTCCATGCACTGTCTCTCAGCCCTGTGCTCTTCCATGCACTGTCTCTCAGCCCTGTGCTCTTCCATGCACTGTCTCTCAGCCCTGTGCTCTTCCATGCACTGTCTCTCAGCCCTGTGCTCTTCCATGCACTGTCTCTCAGCCCTGAACACTGCAGTACACTTTCTCTCAGTGCAGTGCATTGCTGTGCACTGGCATTCAGCCGTCTGCATTGCTGTGCACTATCTCTCAGCACTGTGCACTGATGTGAACTGTCTCTCAGCCTTGTGAATGGCTCTGCACTGTCTGTAAGCCCTGTGCGTTGCTGTGCGCTGTCTCTCAGCCCTGTACACTGCAGTATACATTCTCTCAGCTCTGTGAACTGCTGTGCACTGCCATTCAGCTGTCTGCATTGCCGTGCACTGTCTCTCACCCCTCAGCACTGCCGTGCAGTGTCTCTCAGCCCTCTGCGTTGCCGTGTACTGTTTGTCAGCCCTGTGCTCTGCTGTGCACGGTCTCTCAGCCCTGTGCGCGGCAGTACACTTTCTCTCAATGCTGTGCACTGCTGTGCACTGCCATTCAGCCATCTGCATTGCTGTGCACTGTCTCTCAGCACTGTACACTGCCGTTCACTGTCTGTCAGCCCTCTGCACTGCCATGCACTGTCTCTCAGCCCTGTGAATGGCCCTGCATTGTCTGTCATCCCTGATCACTGTCATGCACTGTCACTCAGCCATGTGCACTGTCTCTCAGCCCTCTGCACTGCTGTGCACTGTCTCTCAGTCCTGAGAATGGCCCTGTTCTGTCTGTCATCCCTGTTCACTGTCATGCACTGTCACTCAGCCATGTGCATTGTCACTCAGCCCTGTGCAATTCTGTGCACTATCTTTCAGCCTGCTGCACTGCTGTGCACTGTGTCTCAGCCCTGTGCACTACTGGACATGCCTCTCTCTCTCAGCTCTATTCACTGTCCTGCACTGTCTGTCAGCCCTGTACGCTGCCGTGCACTGTCTGACCGCACTGTGGGCCACCGTGCACTCCCTTTTGGCCCTGTGCACCACCATGCACTGTCTGTCGGCACTGTGCACTGCTGTGCACTTCCTGTCAGCCCGGTGAACTGCCGTGCACTATTGGACAACCCTGTACAGCCGTGCACTGCCTGCCAGCCCTTTTCACTGCCGTGCACTGTCTATGAGCACTGTGCAATGCCGTCCACAGTCTCTCAGCCCTTTGCAATGCCGTGCACGGTATGGCAGAGCGGGGCACTGCCCTCTGCAATGCTGTGAACTGTATCTCTTGTACAATGCAATGCTTCTCTACCATGTGCACTGCTGTGCATTGTCCCTCAGCCCTTTATGCTGCTGTGCACTGTCTATGAGCACTGTGATCTGCTGTGCACTGTCTGTCAGCCCTGTACTCTGGCGTACACTGCCAGTCAGCCCCGTGTACTTCTCTCAGCCCTGAACACTGAAGTACAATTTCTCTCAGCACAGTGCATTGCTGTGCACAGCCATTCAGCTCTGTGCACTGCTGTGCACTGTCTATCAGCCCTGTGAACTGCCCTGCATGGTCTGTAAGCCCTGTGCGCTGCCTTGCACTGTCTGTCGGCACTGTGCACTGCCATGCACTGTCTGTCAGCACTGTGCACTGCTGTGCACTGCCTGTCAGCCCGGTGAACTGCTGTGCACTGTTGGACAACCCTGTACAGCCGTGCACTGCCTGTCAGCCCTGTGCACTGCCGTGCACGGTATGGGAGCCCTGGGCACTGCCCTCTGCACTGCTGTGAACTGTATCTCTGTCCAATGCACCGCCTCTCTGACATGCGCACTGCTGTGCATTGTCCCTCAGCCCTTTACGCTGCTGTGCACTGTCTATCAGCACTGTGCTCTGCTGTGCACTGTCTGTCAGCCCTGTATACTGCCGTACACTGACTGTCAGCCCTGTGCACTTGTCTTAGCCCTGTACGCTGAAGTACAATTTCTTTCAGCACAGTGCATTGCTGTGCACAGCCATTCAGCCCTGTGCATTGCTGTGCACTGTCTGACAGCTCTGTGCACTGCCATGCACTGTCTATCAGCACTCTGCAATACCGTGCACAGTCTGGCAGCCCTGTTCACTGCCCTCTGCAATGCTGTTGACTGTATCTGTGTCCACTGCACTGCCGCTCCGCCGTGTGCACTGAAGTGCACCCTGTCTCAGCCCTGTGCGCTGCCATTGCACTGTCTCTCAGCCCTGAACACTGCACTACACTTTCTCTCAGCACAGTGCATTGCTGTGCACTGTTTCTCAGCCCTGTGAACTGCCCTGCACTGTCTGTCACCCTGTGCGCTGCCGTGCACTGTCTGGCAGCCCTGTGGTCTGCCATGCACTTTCTATCAGCCCTGTGCACTGCAGTACACTTTCTCTCAGCGCAGTGCATTGCTGTGCACTGCCATTTAGCCGTCTGCATTGCTGTGCACTAACAGCCTTGTGCGCTGCCGTGCACTGTCTCTCAGCGCTGTGCACCGATGTGCACTGTCTCTCAGCCCTGTGAATGTCCCTGCACTGTCTGTAAGCCCTGTGTGCTGCCGTGCACAGTCTGTCAGCCCTACGCTCTGCCGTGCACTGTCTGTCAGCCCTGTGTGCTGCAGTATCCTCTCTCTCAGCGCTGTGAAGTGCTATGCACTGCCGTTCAGCTGTCTGTATTGCTGTGCACTGTCTGTCGGCACTGTACACTGCTGTTCACTGTCTCTCAGCCCTCTGCACTGCTGTGCACTGTCTCTCATCCCTGTGCGTTGCCGTGCACTGTCAGTCAGCCCTGTGCTCTGCCGTGCATGGTCTCTCAGCCCTGTGTGCTGCAGTACACTTTCTCTCAGCACTGTACACTGCTGTGCACTGCCCCTCAGCCCTATGCATGGCCCTGCATTGTCTGTCATCCCTGTTCACTGTCATGCACTTTCACTCAGTCATGTGCGCTGTCTCTCAGCCCTCTGCATTGCCGTGCACTGACTCTCAGCCCTGTGAATGGCCCTGTACTGTCTGTCATCCATGTTCACTGTCATGCACTGTCACTCAGCCATGTGCATTGTCACTCAGCACTGTGCACTGTTGTGCACTGCCCCACAGCCCGTGCACTGCTGGACACGCCTCTGCTCCCTGTGCACTGCTGTGCACTTCCATTCAGCCCTCTGCATTGTTGTGCACAGTTGCTCAATCCTGTGTAATGTCTGTCAGCCCTGTGCACTGCCTTGAACTGTCTGTCGGCCCTGTGTGCTGCCGTGCACTCTGTGTCAGCCCTCTACACTGCTGTGCACTGTCTGTCAGTGCTGCGCATTGCTGTGCACTGCTACTCAGTCGTCTGCTTTGCTATGCACTGTCTCTGTGTCCTGCGAAATGCCTCACTGCCATGTGCACAGCTGAGCATTGCCTTTCAGCCCTGTGCGCTGGCATACACTATGTGTTATCCCTGTGTGCTGCTGTGCACTGATTGTCAGCCCTGTGTACTGCCATGCTCTGCCTGACAGATCTGTGCACTGCTGTACACTGTCTATCAGCTCTGTGCAATGCCGTGCACTGCTGTGCGCTGCCATTCAGCCGTCAGCATTGCTGTGCACTGTCTCTCAGCCCTGTGAACTGCCCTGCACTGTCCGTCAACCCTGTGCTGTGCCGTGCACTGTCTGTCAGCCCTGGGTGCAGCAGTACACATTCTCTCAGTGTTGTGCACTGCTGTGCACTGCCATTCAGCTGTCTGCATTGCTGTGCACTATCAGCCCTCTGCACTGCCATGCACTGTCTCTCAGCCCTGTGAATGGCCCTGCACTGTCTGTAAGCCCTGAGCACTGCCGTGCACTGTGTTTCAACCCTGTGCATTGCCGTGCACTGTCTGTCAGCCCTGTACGCTGCAGTACACTTTCTCTCAGTGCTGTGCACTGCCATTCAGCCATCTGCTTTGCTGTGCACTGTCTCCCAGCACTGTACACTGCCGTGCACTGTCTCTCAGCCCTGTAAATGGCCCTGCACTGTCTGTAATCCCTGTTCACTGTAATGCACTGTCACTCAGCCATGTGCACTGTCATTCAGCCCTGGTACTGCTGTGCACTGTCTCTCAGCTTGCTGCACTGCTGTGCACTGTCTGTCAGCCCTGTGCACTGCCGTCCACTGTCTGTCAGCCCTGTGCACTGCCGTCCACTGTCTGTCAGCCCTGTGCACTGCCGTGCACTGTGTGTCAGCCCTGTGTGCTGCAGTACACTTTCTCTCAGTGTTGTGGATTGGTGTGCACTGCCATTCAGCCCTGTGCACTGCTGCACACTGTCTCTCAGCTCTGTACACTGCAGTACACTTTCCCTCAGAACCGTGCCCTACTGTGCACTGCCATTCAGCCATCTGCATTGCTGTGCACTGTCTCTCAGCCCTGTGAATGGGCCAGCACAGTCTGGCATCCCTGTTCACTGTCATGCACTGTCACTCAGCCATGTGCATTGTCACTCAGCACTGTGCAATGCTGTGCACTGTCTCTCAGCCCTCTGCACTGTCGTACACTGCCTCTCAGCCCTGCGAATGGCCCTGCACTGTTTGTCATCCCTGTTCACTGTCAGGCACTGTCACTCTGCAATGTGCATTGTCACTCAGCCCTGTGCAATGCTGTGCACTGTCTCTTAGCCTGCTGCACTGCTGTGCACTGCCCCATAACCCTGTGCACTGCTGGACATGCCTCTCAGCCCTGTGCACTGCTGTGCAGTTCCATTCAGCACTCTGCAGTGCTGTGCACTGCCATTCAGATGTCTGCATTGCTATGCACTGTCTCTGTGTCCTGCAAACAGCCTCTCTGCCATATGCACTGCCTTTCAGCCCTGTGTGCCGCCGTGCACTGTGTGTCAGCCCTGTGTGCTGCTGTGCACTACCACTCAGCGCTGCGCATGACTGTGCACTGCCACTCAGTCATCTGCACTGCCCTGCACTGTCTCTCAGCCCTGTAAAATGCCGTGCACTATCGGACAACCCTGTGCACTGCTGTGCACTGCCCGTCAGCCCTGTGCACTACCATGCACTGTCTGACAGATCTGTGCACTGCTGTGCACTGTCTATCAGCCCTGTGCGATTCCGTGCACTGTCTGTCAGCCCTGTGCATTTCCCTGCAATGTCTGTCAGGATTGTGCGCTGCTGTGCACTGTATGTCAGCCTGGTGCACTGCCATGCACTGTCAGTCAGCACTATTCATTGCTGTGCACTGCCTTTCAGCTGTCTGCATTGCTGTGCACTGTCTCCAAGCTATGTGCCCTGCCTCTCAGGCCTTTGCACAGCTGTGCACTGTCGGTCACACCTGTGCACTTTCGTACAATATTACTCAACCATGTGCACTGTCTCTAAGCCCTTTGCACTGCAGTGCACTTCCTAACAGGCTTGTGTACTGCTGTGTACTGTCTGACAGCCCTGAGCACTGCCGTACACTTTCTCTCAGCGCTCTGCATTGCTGTGCACTGTCTCTCAGCCCTGAACGCTGCAGTACACTGTCACTCAGCACTGTGCATTGCTGTGCACTGCCAATCATCCATCTGCATTGCTGTGCACTGTCTCTGTGTCCTACGAACTACCTCTCTGCCATGTGCACTGCTGTGCACTGCCTCTCAGCCATCTGCCCTGCTGTGCATTGCCTCTCAGCTGTCTGCACTGCTATGCACTGTCTCTAAACCCTGTGCACTGCCTCTCAGACCTTTGCTTTGCTGTGCACTGTCTCTCAGCCCTGTGCACTGCCGGACAGGTCTGTGCATTTCTGTGCACTGTCTTTCTGCCCTGTGCAATGCCCATGCATTGTCTCTCAGCCCTGTACGCTGCAGTACGATTTCACTTAGAGCTGTGCATTGCTGTGCACTGCCATTCAGCCGTCTCCTTTGCTGTGCACTGTCTGTAAGCAATGTACACTGCCGTGCACTGTCTCTCAGCTCTGTGCACTGCCATGTACTGTCTGTCTGCCCTGTGCGCTGTTGTGGCTCTGCCAGCCAGGCCTGTGCACTGTTGTGCACTTTCTGACAGCTCTGTGCACTGTCTATCAGCCCTGTGCAATGCCGTGCATTGTCTCTCAGCCCTGTATGCTGCAGTACAATTTCACTCAGTACTGTGCATTGCTGTGCACTGCCATTCAGCCATCTGCTTTGCTGTGCACTGTCTCTCAGCGCTATACACTGCCGTGCACTGTCTCTCAGCCCTGTGCACTGCTGTGCACTGCCTGTCAGCCCTTTTCACTGACGTTCACTGCCTGACAAGCCTGTGCACTGCCGTGCACCGTCTGATGGTTCTATGCACTGCCATACACTACCTGTCAGCACTGTGCAATGTCGTACACTCTCTATCAGACCTGTGCAATGCTGTGCACAGTCTGGCAGCCCTGTGCACTGCCCTCAGCAATGCTGTGAAATGTATCTGTGTCCAGTGCACTGCCTCTCTGCCATGTGCACTGCTGTGCACTGTCACTCAGCCCTGGATGCTGCTGTCTACTGTCGGACAACACTGTGCACTGCTGTACACTGCCTGTCAGCCCTGTGCACTGCTGTGCACTGCCTGATGGTCCTGTGCACTGCTGTGCACTGTCTGTCTGCCCTGTGCACTGCCATGCACTGTCTGACAACTCTGTGCGCTGCCGTGCACTGTCTATCAGCCCTGTGCTTTGCTGTGCACTGTTTGTCAGCCCTGAGTACTGCCCTGCACAGCCATTCTGCCCTGTGCATTGCTGTGCATTGTCACTCAGCACTGTACACTGCCGAGCACTGTCTCTCAGACCTGCACTGCATGGTCTGTCAGCCCTTTGTACTGCTGTGCATTGCCTGATGGGCCTGTGTACTGCTGCGCACTATCTGTCAGCCCTGTGCAATGCCGTGCACTATCTGTCAGCCCTGTGCACTGCCGAGCACTGTCCGTTGGACCTGTGCACTACCTGTCAGCCCTGAGAACTGCTGTACATTGTCAGCCCTGTGCACTGCCGTACATGTTCGCTCAGCGCTGTGCATTGCTGTGCACTGTGTCTCAATTCTGTGCACTATTTGTCAGCCCTGTATGCTGCCGTGCACTGTCCATTCGCCCTGTGAACTGTTGTGCACCGTCTGACAGCCCTGTGTAATGCCGTGCACTATCTGTCGGCCCTGTGCACTGCCAAGCACTGTCCGTTGGACCTGTGCACGGCTGTGTACTGCCTGTCAGCCATGTGAACTCCCGTCCACTGTCGGACAACAATGTGTACTGCCTTGCACTGTCTGTCAGCCCTGTACACTGCCATACGTGTTCGCTCAGCGCTGTGCATTGCTGTGCACTGCCATTCAGCTGTCTGCATTGCTGTGCACTGTCTCTCAGCACTGTGCACTGTCATGCACTGTCTCTCAGCCCCGTGCGCTGCAGTACAGTTTCACTCAATGCTGTGCATTGCTGTGCACTGCAATTCAGCTGTCTGCTTTGCTGTGCACTGTCTTTCAGCACTGTACACTGCCATGCACTGTCTCTCTGCTCTGTGCACTGCCATGCACTGTCTATCAGCACTGTGCACTGCTGTGCACTGCCTGTCAGCCCTTTGCACTGCCATGCACTGCCTGACAAGCCTGTGCACTGCTGTTCACTGTCTGACAGTTCTATGCAATGCCATATACTGTCTCTCAGTACTGTGCAATGTTGTACACTGTCTGTCAGGCCTGTGCAATACTGTGCACAGTCTGGCACCCTGTGCACTGCCCTCAGCAATGCTATGAAATGTATCTGTGTCCAGTGCATTGCCTCTCTACCATGTGCACTGCTGTACACTGTCATTCAGCCCTTTACACTGCTGTGCACTGTCTGTCAGCCCTCTGCAATGCTGTGCACTGTCTCTCAATCCTGTGCACGGTCTGTCAGCCCTGTACACTGCCATGCACAGTCCGTTGGCCCTTTGAACTGCCGAGCACTTTCTGTTGGTACTGTGCACTGTGTGTCGGACATGTGCACTGTTGTGTACTGCCTGTCAGTCCTGTGAACTGCTGTCCACTGTCGGATAACACTGTGCACTGCTGTGCACTGCCTGTCAGCCCTGTGCACTGCTGTGCACTGCCTGATGAGCCTGTGCACTGCTGTGCACTGTCTGACAACTCTGTGCACTGCCGTGCACTGTCTATAAGCACTGTGCAATGCCGTGCACTGACTATCAGCCCTGTGCAATGCCGTGCATGGTCTGGCAGCCATGTTCACTGCCCTCTGCAATGCTGTGAACCGTATCTGTCTCCCGTGCACTGGCTCTCTGCCATATGCACTATTGCGCACTGCTTTCCAGCCCTGTACACTGCTATGCACTGTCTGTCAGTCCTGTGCACTGCTGTGCACTGTCTGACAGTGCTGTGCACTGCCGTGCACTGTCTGTCAGCCCTGTGTACTACCCTGCACAGCCATTCAGCCCTGTGCATTGCTGTGCATTGTCTCTCAGCACTATACACTGCCGTGCACTGTCTCTCAGCCCTGTGACCTTCCATCCACTGTCGGACAACCCTGTGCACTGCCAAGCACGACCTGTCAGCCCTGTGCACTGCTATGCACTGCCTGATGCACCTGTGCACTGCTGTGCACTGGCTGACTGCCCTGTGCAATGCCGTGCAATATCTGAATTACCTGGAAACACTCAGCAGGTCTGGCAGCATCGGCGGAGAAGAAAAGAGTTGACGTTTCGAGTCCTCATGACCATTCAACAGAATTTGAGTGAGTCCAAGAAAGGGGTGAAATATAAGTTGGTTTAAGGTGTGGCGGGGGGGGGGGAGGGGCGCGGTGGGGGTGGGAGAGAGAGAGAGAAGTGGAGGGGGTTGGTGTGGTTGTAGGGACAAACAAGCAGTGATAGAAGCAGATCATCAAAATATGTCACAGACAACAGAACAAAAGAACACATAGGTGTTAAAGTTGGTGATATTATCTAAACGAATGTGCTAGTTAAGAATGGATGGTAGGGCACTCAAGGTATAGCTCTAGTGGGGGTGGGGGGAGCATAAAAGATTTAAAAATATTTAAAAATAATGGAAATAGGTGGGAAAAGAAAAATCTATATAATTTATTGGAAAAAACAAAAGGAAGGGGGAAGAAACAGAAAGGGGGTGGGGATGGAGGAGAGAGTTCAAGACCTAAAGTTGTTGAATTCAATATTCAGTCCAGAAGGCTGTAAAGTGCCTAGTCGGAAGATGAGGTGCTGTTCCTCCAGCTTACGTTGGGCTTCATTGGAACAATGCAGCAAGCCAAGGACAGACATGTGGGCAAGGGAGCAGGGTGGAGTGTTAAAATGGCAAGCAACAGGGAGTTTTGGGTCATTCTTCCGGACAGACCACAGGTGTTCTGCAAAGCGGTCGCCCAGTTTACGTTTGGTCTCTCCAATGTAGAGGACACCACATTGGGAGCAACAAATGCAATAGAATCTATTACTGCTTGTTTGTCCCTACAACCACACCAACCCCCTCCACTTCTCTCTCTCTCCCCCCACCCAAACCCCATAGCTTAAACCAACTTATATTTCACCCCTTTCTTGGACTCACTCAAGTTCTGTCGAAGGGTCATGAGGACTCGAAACGTCAACTCTTTACTTCTCTGCCGATGCTGCCAGACCTGCTGAGTTTTTCCAGGTAATTCTGTTTTTGTTTTGGATTTCCAGCATCCGCAGTTTTTTTGTTTTTATTTTTATTTTTATAGCCGTGCAATATCTGTCAGCCCTGTGCATTGCTGTGTACTGCCTATCAACCCTATGAACTGCTGTCCACTGTTGGACAACCCTGTGCACTGCCTTGCACTGTCTGTCAGCCCTGTGCACTGCCTTGCACTGTCTGTCAGCCCTGTGCACTGCCTTGCACTGTCTGTCAGCCCTGTGCACTGCCTTGCACTGTCAACCCTGTGCGCTGCCTTGCACTGTCTGTCAGCCCTGTGCACTGCCTTGCACTGTCTGTCAGCCCTGTGCACTGCCTTGCACTGTCTGTCAGCCCTGTGCGCTGCCGTACACGTTCTCCCGGCACAGTGCATTGTTTTGCACTGGCATTCAGCCGTCTGCATTGCTGTGCACTGTCTCTCAGCCCTGAATGCTGCAGTACACTTCGTCTCAGTGCAGTGCATTGCTATACACTGCAATTCAGCCGTCTGCGTTGCTATTACTGTCTCTCAGCACTGTACACTGCCATGCACTGTCTCTCAGCCCTGCAAATGGCCCTGCACTTTCAGTCATCCCTGTGCACTGCCGTGCACTGTCTCTCAGCCCTGTGCGCAACCGTGCACTGTCTGTCAGCCCTGTACTCTGCTGTGCACTGTCAGCTCTGTGTGCTGCCGTACATGTTCGCTCAGCACTGTGGATTCAGCCGTCTGCATTGCTGTGCACTGTCTCTCAATTCTGTGCACTGTTTGTCAGCCCTGTATGCTGCCGTGCACTGTCCATTCGCCCTGTGAACTGCTGTGCACTGCCTGATGGGACTGTGCACTGCTGTGCACTGTCTGACAGCCCTGTGCAATGCCGTGCACTGTCCGTTGGACCTGTGCACTGCTGTGTACTGCCTGTCAGCCATGTGAACTGCCGTTCACTGTCGGACAACCCTGTGCACTGCCTTGCACTGTCTGTCAGCCCTGTGTGCTGCTGTGCACTGTCTGTCAGCCCTGTGCACTGCTGGACATATTCGCTCAGTGCTGTGCATTGCTGTGCACTGTCTCTCAGCACTGTGCACTGTCGTGCACTGTCTCTCAGCCCGGTGCGCTGTTGTGCACTGTCTGTCAGCACTGTGATCTGCTGTGCACTGTCTGACAGCCCTGTGCACTGCCGTACACTTTCTCTCAGCGCTCTGCATTGCTGTGCAATGTCTCTCTGTCAGCTCTGAATGCTGCAGTACACTGTCACTCAGCGCTGTGCATTGCTGTGCACTGTCTCTGTGTCTTGCGAACTACCTCTCTGCCATGTGCACTGCTGTGCACTGCCTCTCAGCTATCTGCACTGCTGTGCACTGTCTCTAAACCCTGTGCCCTGCCTCTCAGACCTTTGCTCTGCTGTGCACTGTCTCCCAGCCCTGTGCACTGTCTTGCACTGGCGGACAGGCCTGTGCACTGTTGTGCACTGTCTGGCAGCTCTGTGCACTGCTGTGCACTGTCTATCAGCTCTGTGCAATGCCGTGCATTATCTCTCAGCCCTGAATGCTGCAGTACACTTCGTCTCAGTGCAGTGCATTGCTATACACTGCAATTCAGCCGTCTGCATTGCTATTACTGTCTCTCAGCACTGTACACTGCCATGCACTGTCTCTCAGCCCTGCAAATGGCCCTGCACTTTCAGTCATCCCTGTGCACTGCCGTGCACTGTCTCTCAGCCCTGTGCGCTACCGTGCACTGTCTGTCAGCCCTGTACTCTGCTGTGCACTGTCAGATCTGTGTGCTGTCGTACATGTTCGCTCAGCACTGTGGATTCAGCCGTCTGCATTGCTGTGCACTGTCTCTCAATTCTGTGCACTGTTTGTCAGCCCTGTATGCTGCCGTGCACTGTCCATTCGCCCTGTGAACTGCTGTGCACTGCCTGATGGGACTGTGCACTGCTGTGCACTGTCTGACAGCCCTGTGCAATGCCGTGCACTGTCCATTGGACCTGTGCACTGCTGTGTACTGCCTGTCAGCCATGTGAACTGCCGTTCACTATCGGACAACCCTGTGCACTGCCTTGCGCTGTCTGTCAGCCCTGTGTGCTGCTGTGCACTGTCTGTCAGCCCTGTGCACTGCCGGACATATTCGCTCAGTGCTGTGCATTGCTGTGCACTGTCTCTCAGCACTGTGCACTGTCGTGCACTGTCTCTCAGCCCGGTGCGCTGTTGTGCACTGTCTGTCAGCACTGTGATCTGCTGTGCACTGTCTGACAGCCCTGTGCACTGCCGTACACTTTCTCTCAGCGCTCTGCATTGCTGTGCAATGTCTCTCTGTCAGCTCTGAATGCTGCAGTACACTGTCACTCAGTGCTGTGCATTGCTGTGCACTGTCTCTGTGTCCTGTGAACTACCTCTCTGCCATATGCACTGCTGTGCACTGCCTCTCAGCTATCTGCACTGCTGTGCACTGTCTCTAAACCCTGTGCACTATCTTGCACTGGCGGACAGGCCTGTGCACTGTTGTGCACTGTCTGGCAGCTCTGTGCACTGCTGTGCACTGTCTATCAGCTCTGTGCAATGCCGTGCATTGTCTCTCAGCCCTGTATGCTGCAGTACAGTTTCACTCAACGCTGTGCATTGCTGTGCACTGCCATTCAGCTGTCTGCTTTGCTGTGCACTGTCTCTCAGTGCTGTACACTGCCATGCACTGTCTCTCTGCTCTGTGCACTGCTGTGCACTGCCTGTCAGCCCTTTGCACTGCCATGTACTGCCTGACAAGCCTGTGCACTGCTGTTCACTGTCTCTCAATCCTGTGCACGGTCTGTCAGCCCTGTTCACTGCCATGCACAGTCCGTTGGCCCTTTGAACTGCCGAACACTTTCTGTTGGTACTGTGCACTGCCGTGCACTGTCGGTCGGACATGTGCACTGCTGTGTACTGCCTGTCAGCCCTGTGCACTGCCTGTCTGCCAACTCTGTGCACTGCCGTGCACTGTCTATCAGCCCTGTGCAATGCCGTGCATGGTCTGGCAGCTGTGTTCACTGCCCTCTGCAATGCTGTGAACTGTATCTGTCTCCCGTGCACTGGTTCTCTGCCATATGCACTATTGCGCACTGCTTCCCAGCCCTGTACACTGCTATGCACTGTCTGTCAGCCCTGTGCATTGCTGTGCATTGTCTCTCAGCCCTGTGAAATGCACTGTATGGTCTGTCAGCCCTGTGAACTTCCATCCACTGTCGGACAACCCTGTGCACTGCCGAGCACAACCTGTCAGCCCTGTGCACTACTATGCACTGCATATCAGCCCTGTGCACTGCCTGATGCACCTGTGCACTGTCTGACAGCCCTGTGCAATGCTGTGCAATATCTGTCAGCCCTGTGCACTGCCAAGCACTGTCTGTTGGACCTGTGAACTGCTGTCCACTGCTGGACAACCCTGTGCACTGCCTTGCACTGTCTGTCAGCCCTGTGCACTGCCTTGCACTGTCTGTCAGCCCTGTGCGCTGCCGTACACGTTCTCCCGGCACAGTGCATTGTTGTGCACTGGCATTCAGCCGTTTGAATTGCTGTGCACTGTCTCTCAGCCCTGAATGCTGCAGTACACTTCGCCTCAGTGCAGTGCATTGCTATACACTGCAATTCAGCCGTCTGCATTGCTATGACTGTCTCTCAGCACTGTACACTGCCATGCACTGTCTCTCAGCCCCTTGCACTGCTGTGCACTGTCTGTCAGCACTGTGAACTGCACTGCACTGTGTGACAGCACTGCGCACTGCCGTGCATTGCCTGTCAGCGCTGTGCACTGTCATGCAGTGCCGGACAGGCCTGTGCACTGTCGTGCATTGTCTCTCAGCCCTGTACGCTGCAGTACAATTTCACTCAGCGCTGTACATTGCCGTGCACTGCCTGACAAGCCTGCGCACTGACAGTTCTATGCACTGCCATATACTGTCTCCCAGCACTGTGCAATGTCGTACACTCTCTATCGGACCTGTGCAATGCTGTGCACGGTCTGGCAGCCCTGTGCATGGCCCTCAGCAATGCTGTGAACTGTATCTGTGTCCAGTGCACTGCCTCCCTGCCATGTGCATTGCTGTATACTGCCTGTCAGCCCTGTGAACTGCTGTGCACTGTCTGACAGCTCTCTGCACTGCCATGCACTGTCTATCAGCCCTGTGCAATGCCGTGCACGGTCTGGCAGCCCTGAGTACTGCCCTGAACAGCCATTCAGCCCTGTGCATTGCTGTGTATTGTCTCTCAGCACTATTCACTGTCGAGCACTGTCTCTCAGCCCTGTGCCCTGCCGTGCACTGTCTCTCAGCCCTGTGAAATGCACTGCCTAGTCTGTCAGCCCTGTGCACTGCCGTGCACTGTCTGTCAGTCCTGCGAACTGCCATCCACTGTTGGACAACCCTGTGCACTGCTACGCACTGTCGGGCAGCCCTGTACGCTGCTGTACACATTCTCTCAGCACTGTGCATTGCTGTGCACTGCCATTCAGCCGTCTCCTTTGCTGTGCACCGTCTCTAAGCACTGTACACCGCCGTGCACTGTCTCTCAGCTCTGTGCACTGCCATGCATTGTCTGTCAGCCCTGTGCACTGCTGTGCTCTGCCAGCCAGGCCTGTGCACTGTCGTGCACTTTCTGACAGCTCTGTGCACTGTCTAATAGCCCTGTGCAATGCCGTGCATTGTCTCTCAGCCCTGTAAGCTGCAGTACAATTTCATTCAGCGCTGTGCATTGCTGTGCACTGCCATTCAGCCGTCTGCATTGCTGTGCACTGTCTCTCAGCACTGTGCACTGCCTTGCATTGCTGGACAGCCCTGCGCACTGCCATGCAGTTTCAGACAGGCCTGTGCACTGCTGTGCTCTGTCTGACAGCTCTGTGCACTGCTGTGCACTGCCTGATGGGCCTGTGCACTGCTGTACACTGTCTGTCTGTCCTATGCACTGCTGTGCACTGTCTCTCAGCCCTGTGAAATGCACTGCATGGTCTGTCAGCCCTGTGAACTGCCGTCCACTGTTGGACAACCCTGTGCACTGCCGAGCACGACCTGTCAGCCCTGTGCACTGCTGTGCACTGCTTGTTATCCCTGTGCAATACGGTGCACTGCCTGATGGGCCTGTGCACTGCCGAGCACTGTCCGTTGGACCTGTGCATTGTTGTGTACTGTCTGTCAGCCCTGTGAACTGCCGTCCACTGTTGGACAACCCTGTGCACTGCCTTGCACTGTCTTTCAACCCTGTGCACTGCTGTGCACTGTCTGTCAGTCCTGTGCCCGCCGTACACATTCCCTCAGCGCCGTGCATTGCTGTGCACTGTCTCTCAGCCCTGTGCACTGCCGTGCACTCTCTTTCAGCCCTGTGATCTGCTGTGCACTGTCTGTCAGCCCTGTGCACTGCCGTACACTTTCTCTCAGTCTTCTTCATTGCTGTGCACTGTCTCTCAGCCTTGAATGCTGCAGTACACTGTCACTCAGTGTTGTGCATTGCTGTGCACTGCCACTCGTCCATCTGCATTGCTGTGCACTCTGTGTCCTGCGAACTACCTCTCTGCCATGTGCACTGCTTGTCAGCCCTTTGCACTGCCGTGCACTGCCTGACAAGCCTGTGCACTGCTGTTCACTGTCTGACAGTTCTATGCACTGCCATACACTGTCTGCCAGCACTGTGCAATGTCATCCACTCTCTATCAGACCTGTGCAATGCTGCGCACGGTCTGGCAGCCCTGCTCACTGCCCTCAGCAATGCTGTGAAATGTATCTGTGTCCAGTGCACTGCCTCTCTGCCATGTGCACTGCTGTGCACTGTCACTCAGCCCTGTACGCTGCCGTGCACTGTTCGTTGGCCCTGTGAACTGCTGAGCACTGCCTGATGCTCCTATGCACTTCTGTGCACTGTCAGTCTGCCCTGTGCACTGCCGTGCACTGTCTGACAGCTCTGTGCACGGCCATGCACTGTCTATCGGCCCTGTGCATTACCATGCACTGTCTGTCAGCCCTGTGTACTGCCCTGCACAGCCATTCTGCCCTGTGCATTGCTGTGCATTGTCACTCAGCACTGTACACTGCCGTGCACTGTCTCTCAGCCCTGTGAAATGCACTGCATGGTCTGTCAGCCCTGTGCACTGTCGTGCACTATCACTCAGCCATGTGCACGGCCATGCATTGCCTGACAGCTCTGTGCACTGTCTATCAGCCCTCTGCATTGCTGTGCACTGTCTCTCAATCCTATGCACGGTCTGTCAGCCCTGTGCAAAGCCGTGCACTATCTGTTGTCCCTGTGCACTGCCGAGCATTGTCCGTTGGACCTGTACAATGCTGTGTACTGCCTGTGAGCCCTGTGAACTGCTGTCCACTATCAGACAACCCTGTGCACTGCCTTGCACTGTCTTTCAGCCCTGTGCACTGCCATGCACTGTCTATCAGCCCTGTGCACTGCTGTGCACTGTCTGTTAGCTCTGTGCGCTGCCGTACACGTTCGCTCAGTGCTGTGTATTGCTGTGCACTGTCTCTCAGCAATGTGTACTGCCGTGCACTGTGGGTAAGCCCTCTACACTGCCGTGCACTGCCTGTCAGCCCTGTGAACTGCTGTGCACTGTCGGACAACCCTGTGCACTGCCGTGCACTGTCTGAAAGCTCTGTGCACTGCCATGCACTGTCTACAAGTGCTGTGCAATGCCGGGCACTGTCTCTCAGCCCTTTGCAATGCCGTGCACTATCTGGCAGCCCTGTGCACTGCCCTCTACAAGGCTGTGAATAGTAACTGTGTCCAGTGCACCACCTCCCTGCCATGTGCACTGCTACATACTGTCCCTCAGCCCTGTGCATTGCCATTCACTGTTTGTCAGCCCTGTGCACTGTCGTGCACAGCTATTCATCCCTGTGAATGGCTGTGCACTGTCTCTCAGCACTGTGCACTGCCGTGCACTTTCTCTCAGCCCTGTGCACTGTTGTGCACTGCCTGACAAGCCTGCGCATGCTGTGCACTGTCTGACAGTTCTATGCAATGCCATACACTGTCTGTCAGCACTGTGCAATGTTGTACACTCTCTATCAGACCTGTGCAATGCTGTGCAATGTATCTCTGTCCAGTGCACTGCCTTTCTGCCATGTGCACTGCTGTGCACTGTCACTCAGCCCTGGATGCTGCTGTGCACTGTCTGTCAGCCCTCTGCACTGCTGTGCACTGTCTGTCAGCCCTCTGCATTGCTGTGCACTGTCTCTCAATCCTGTGCTCGGTCTGTCAGCCCTGTACACTGCCACGCACAGTCCGTTGGCCCTTTGAACTGCTGAGCACTTTCTGTTGGTACTGTGCACTGCCGTGCACTGTCTGTTGGCCCTGTGAACTGCCGAGCACTGCCTGATGGACCTTTGCACTGCTGTCCACTGCCGGACAACCCTGTGCTCTGCTGTTCACTGCCTGATGGTCCTATGCACTAATGTGCACTGTCAGTCTGCCCAGTGCACTGCTGTGCACTGTCTGACGGCTCTGTGCACTGCCATGCACTGTCTATCGGCCCTGTGCACTGCTGTGCACTGTCTATCAGCCCTCTGCATTTCTGTGCACTGTCTCTCAATCCTATGCACGGTCTGTCAGTCCTGTAATCTGCCGTGTACTGCCTGATGGGCCTGTGCACTGCTGTGCACTGCCTGACAGCTCTGTGCACTGCTGTGCACTGTCTCCAAGCCCTGTTCACTGCCGAGCACTGTCTGTCAGCACTGTACACTGCCGTGCACTGCTTGTCAGCCCTGTGAACTGCCGTGCACTGTCAGACAACCCTGTGCACTGCCCTGCAGAGCCTGATAGGCCTGTGCACTGCTGTGCACTGTCTGAAAACTCTGTGCACTGCCATGCACTATCTACAAGTGCTGTGCAATGCCAGGCACTGTCTCTCAGCCCTTTGCAATGCCTTGCACTATCTGGCAGCCCTGCGCACTGCCCTCTACAATGCTGTGAATAGTAACTGTGTCCAGTGCACCACCTCCCTGCCATGTGCACTGCTATATACTGTCCCTCAGCCCTGTGCATTGCCGTGCACAGCCATTCAGCCCTGTGAATTGCTGTGCACTGTCTCTCAGTACTGTACACTGCTGAACACAATCTCTCTGCCCTGTGCACTGCCGCGCACGGTCTCTCAGCCCTGTTCACTGTTCACCGCCCTCTGCAATGCTGTGAACTGCATCTGTGTCCAGTGCACTGCCTCTCTGCCATGTGCACTGCTGTGCCCTGCCTCTGAGCCATCTGCACTGCTGTTCACTGCCTCGCAGTTGTCTGCACTGCTGTACACCATCTCTAAACCCTCTGGCCTGCCTCTCAGACCTTTGCTCTGCTGTGCACTGTCTCTCAGCTCTGTGCACTGCCCTGCACTTTCTGTTACACCTGTGCACTGTCATGCACTATCACTCAGCCATGTGTACTGTCTCTCTGACCTGCGCACTGCCGTGCACTTCTCTAAGCTTTGTGAACTGCCATGCACTGTCGGACAACCTTGTACACTGCCGTGCATTGTCTCGCAGCCCTGTACGCTGCAGTACAATTTCTCTCAATGCTGTGCATTGCTGTGCACTGTCTCTCAGCACTGGACACTGCTGTGCACTATCTCTCAGCCCTGTGAAATGCCGTGTAGTGCCTGTCAGCCCTTTGTACTGCCGTGCACTGCCTGACAAGCCTGTGCGCTGTCTATCAGACCTGTGCAATGCTGTGCATGGTCTGGCAGCCCTGTTCACTGCCCTCTGCAATGCTGTGAACTGTATCTGTGTCCAGTGCACTGCCTCTCTGTCATGTGCACTGTTGTGAAAGGTCACTCAGCCCTGTGCACTGCTGTGCACTGTCTATCAAACCTGTGCACTGTTGTACACTGTCTGACAGCTCTGTGCACTGTCTGAAAGCTCTGTGCACTGCCGTGCACTGTCTATTAGCCCTGTGCAACACCCTGCATGGTCTGGCAGCCCTGTGCACTGCCCTCTGCAATGCTGTGAACTGTAACTGGTCCAGTGCACCGCCTCTCTGCCATGTGCACTGCTGTGTACTGTCCATCAGCCCTGTGCACTGCCGTGCACTGTCTGTCACGCCTGGGCACTGTCAAGCACTATCACTCAGCCATGTGCACCATCTCTCAGACCTGTGCACTGCCGTGCACCCTCTCTAAGTTTTGTGAACTGCCATGCACTGTTGGACAACCCTGTGCACTGCCATACACTGCCTGTCAGCCCTGTGCACTGCCTTGCACTGTCTCACAGCCCTGTGCGCTGCAGTGCACTGTCTCTCAGTGCTATGCATTGCTGTGCACTGCCATTCAGCCGTCTGCATTGCTGTGCACTGTCTCTGTGTCCTGCGAACTGCCTCTCTGCCATGTGCACTGCTGTGCACTGCCTCTCAGTTGTCTGCACTGCTATGCACTGTCTCTAAACCCAGTGCCCTGACTCTCAGACCGTTTCTCTGCTGTGCACTGCCTCTCAGCCATGTGCACTGCTGTGCACTGTCTGTTAGGCTTGTGCACCGCTGTGCACTGTCTCTCAGCCCTGTACAGCGCAGTACAATTTCACTCAGCATTGTGCATTGCTGTGCACAGCCATTCAGCCCTGTGCATTGCTGTGCACTGTCTCTCAGCACTGTGAAATGCCCTGCACGGTGCAGTACACTTTCTCTCTGTGCTGTGCATTGCTGTGCACTGCCATACAGACGTCTGCATTGTTGTGCTCTGTCTCTCAACACTGTACACTGCCGTGCACAGTCTGTCGGCACTGTGCACTGCCGTGCACTGTGTGTCAGCCCTATGCCCTGCCATGCACTGTCTGTCCGACCTTTGTGCTGCTGTGCACTGTCAGCCCTGTGTGCTGCTGTGCACTGTCTGTCAGCCTGTGTGCTGCTGTGCACTGTCGCTCAGCGCTGTGCATTGCTGTGCACTGCCACTCAGCCATCTGCATTGCTGTGTGCTGTCTCTGTGTCCTGCAAACTGCCTCTCTGCCATGTGCACTGCTGCGCACTGACTCTAAGCAATGTGCCCAGTCTCTCAGACCTTTGCACTGCTGTGCTTGGTCTCTCAGCACTGTGCACTGCCGTGCATTGTGTCTCAGCCCTGTGCACTGCCATGCACTTCCTCTCAGACCTTTGCACTGCCATCCACTTTCTGTTACACCTGTGCACTGTCATGCACTATCACTTAGCCATGTGCACTGTCTCTCTGACCTGCGCACTGCCGTGCACTGTCTCTAAGCTCTGTGAACTGCCATGCACTGTCAGACAACCCTGTACACTGCCTATCAACCCTGTGCACTGCCGTGCATTGTCTCTCAGCCCTGTACGCTGCAGTACAATTTCTCTCAGTGCTGTGCATTGCTGTGCACTGTCTCTCAGCACTGGACACTGCCGTGCACTATCTATCAGCCCTGTGAAATGCCGTGCACTGCCTGTCAGCCCTTTGTACTGCCGTGCACTGCCTGTCAAGCCTGTGCACTGTCTATCAGACCTGTGCAATGCTGTGCACGGTCTGGCAGCCCTGTTCACTGCCCTCTGCAATGCTGTGAACTGTATCTGTGTCCAGTGCACTGCCTCTCTGCCATGTGCACTGTTGTGAAAGGTCACTCAGCCCTGTATGCTGCAGTGCACTGTCTATCAGACCTGTGCATTGTTGTACAATGTTTGACAGCTCTGTGCACTGCCGTGCACTGTCTATCAACCCTGTGCAACACCCTGCACGGTCTGGCAGCCCCGTGCACTGCCCTCTGCAATGCTGTGAACTGTATCTGTGTCCAGTGCACTGCCTCTCTGCCATGTGCACTGTTGTGAACTGTCTCTCAGCCCTGTGCACTGCCCTGCACTGTCTGTCACGCCTGGGCACTGTCAAGCACTATCACTCAGCCATGTGCACCATCTCTCAGACCTGTGCACTGCCGTGCACCCTCTCTAAGTTTTGTGAACTGCCATGCACTGCTGGACAACCCTGTGCACTGCCGTACACTGACTGTCAGCCCTGTGCACTGCCTTGCACTGTCTCGCAGCCCTGTGCGCTGCAGTGCACTGTCTCTCAGTGCTATGAATTGCTGTGCACTGCCATTCAGCCGTCTGCATTGCTGTGCACTGTCTCTGTGTCCTGCGAACTGCCTCTCTGCCATGTGCACTGCTGTGCACTGCCTCTCAGCCGTCTGCACTGCTGTGCACTGCCTCTCAGTTGTCTGCACTGCTGTGCACTGTCTCTAAACCCAGTGCCCTGCCTCTCAGACCGTTTCTCTGCTGTGCACTGTCTCTCAGCCCTGTGCACTGCCGTGCACTGTCTGTCACGCCTGGGCACTGTCAAGCACTATCACTCAGCCATGTGCACCATCTCTCAGACCTGTGCACCCTCTCTAAGTTTTGTGAACTGCCATGCACTGTCGGACAACCCTGTGCACTGCCGTACACTGCCTGTCAGCCCTGTGCATTGTCTATCAGCCCTGTACGCTGCAGTACAATTTCACTCAGCGCTATGCATTGCTGTGCACTGCCATTCAGCTCTCTGCATTGCTGTGCACTGTCTCTCAGCACTTAACACTGCCTGTCAGCCCTGTGCATTGCTGTGCACTGCCTCTCAGGCCAGTGCATTGCTATGCACTGCCATTCTGCCCTCTTCATTCCTCTGCACTGTCTCTCAGTCCTGTGCACTGTCTCTCAGTCCTGTGCGCTGTCTCTCAGCCCTGTGCACTTTTGTGCACTGTCTCTCAGCCCTGTGGATTCCTCTGCACTGTCTCTTAGCCCTGTGCACTGTCACTCAGCCCCGTACACTGTCACTCAGCCCCGTACACTGCTGTGCACTGTCATCAGCCCTGTGCACTGCCACTCAGCCCTGTGCACTGTCACTCAGCCCTGTGCACTGTTGTACACTCACTTAGCCATGTGCATTGCTGTGCACTGTCTCTCAGACCTGCCCACTGTCTCTTAGCCCTTTGCCCTGTCTCCCAGCCCTGTGCATTGCTGTTCACTGCCTATCAGCCCTGTGCATTGCTGTGCACTGCCTCTCAGCCAAATATATTGCTGTGAACTGGCATTCAGCCCTCTGCATTGCTCTGCACTGTCTCTCAGTCCTGTGCACTGCCTCGCAGCCCTGTGCACTGATGTGCACTGCCTCTTAGCCATGTGCACTGCTATGCACTGTCTGTCAGCCCTGTGCACTGCTGAGCACTGTCTGTCAGCCTGTGCTCTGCCATGTACTGTCTGTCAGCACTGTGCGGTGCATTACACTGTCTCTCAGCCCTGTTCACTGCCCTCTGCAATGCTGTGAACTGCATCTGTGTCCAGTGCACTGCCTCTCAGCCATGTGCACTGTTGTGCACTGTCTCTCAGCCCTGTACGCTGCTGTGCACTGTCTGCCAACACTGTGTACTGCCCTGCACTGTCTTTCAACCCTGTGTGCTGCCATGCACTTTCTGTCAGCACTGTGCTCTGCAATACAAGTTCGGTCAGCGCTGTGCATTGCAGTTCACTGCCTGTCGTACGCCGCCTGACAGCTCTGTGCACTGCTGTGCACTGTCTGTCACGCCTGGGCACTGTCAAGCACTATCACTCAGCCATGTGCACCATCTCTCAGACCTGTGCACTGCCTCTCAGCCATCCCCACTGTCTCTCAGTCCTGTGCACTGCTGTGCATTTCCTCTCAGTCCTGTGCACTGTCTCATATCCCTGTGCATTGCTCTGCACTATCCGTCAGCCCTGTGCACTGCCGAACACTGCCTGTCAGCCTGTGCTCTGCCGTGCACTGTCTGTCAGTACTGTGCGCTGCAGTACACTGTCTCTCTGTCCTGTACGCTGCAGTACACTTGCTCTCTGCGCTGTGCATTGCTGTGCACTGCCATACAGATGTCTGCATTACTGTGCACTGACTTCCAGCCCTCTGCACTGCTGTGCACTGTCTCTCAGCCATGTGCATTGCTGTGCACTGTTTCTCTACCCTGTGCACTGCTATGCACTGTCTCTCAGCCCTGTGCATTGCTGTGCACTGCCTCTCAGCCCTCTGCATTGCTCTGCACCGTCTCTCAGCCCTGTGCACTGCTGTACACTGTGGTCAGCCCTGTGCACTGCCACTCAGCCCTGCCTACTGTCTCTTAGCCCTGTGCATTGCCGTGCACTGCCTGTCAGCCCTCTGCAATGCCCTGCACTGTCTGTCAGCCCTGTGCACTGCTGTGCATTGTCTATCAGCCCTGTGCACTGCCGTGCAGTTTCTCAGCTTTGTGCACAGCCCTCTGCAATGCTGTGCACTGTATCTGTGTCCAGTGAACTGCCTGTCTGCCATGTGCACTGCTGTGCACTGTTTCTCAGCCATTTACATTGCTGTGCACTCTCTCTCAGCCCTGTGAACGGCCCTGCACTCTCTGTCCTCCCTGTTCACTGTCATGCACTGTCACTCAGCCATGTGCACTGTGACCCAGCACTGTGCCCTGCTGTGCACTGTCTCTCAGCCCTTTGCACTGTTCTGCACTACCTATCAGCCCTGTGAATTGCTGTGCACTGCCATTCTGCCCTCTGCACTCCTCTGCACTGTCTCTCAGTCCTGTGCACTGCCTCACCACCCTGTGCACTGTGGTGCACTTTCTCTCAGCCCTTTCACTGTTGTGCACTGCATCTCAGCCCTTTGCTTTGCTGTGCATGAGCTGTCTCCCAGCCCTGTGCACTGATGTGCACTCCCTTAGCCATGTGCACTGTTGTGCACTGTCTCTTAGCCATGTGCATTGCTGTGCACTGTGGTCAGCACTGTACACTGCCACTCAGCCCTGTGCACTGCTGTGCACTGCCTCTTAGCCCTGTGCACTGCTGTGCACTGTGGTCAGCACTGTACACTGCCACTCAGCCCTGTGCACTGCTGTGCACTGCCTCTTAGCCATGTGCACCGTTGGTCAGCCCTGTGCACTGTCTCTCAGCCCTGTGCACTGCCTCTGACCCATGTGCATTGCTGTGCACTGCCTCTCAGTCCTGTGCACTGCCTCTGACCCATGTGCATTGCTGTGCACTGTCTCTTAGCCATGTGAACTGTCAGTCAGCTCTGTGCACTTCCTCTCTACCCTATGCACTACTCTGCACTGTCTCTCAGTCCTGTGCACTGCCTCTCAGCCCTGTGCACTGCTGTGCACTTTCTCTCAGCCATGTGCATTGTTGTGCACTGTCTCTCTACACTTTGCACTGCTATACACTGTCTCTCAGCCCTGCCCACTGTCTCTTAGCCCTGTGCACTGCTATGCACTGTCTCTCAGCCCTTTGCACCGCTCTGCACTGCCTATCAGCTGGGTGAATTGCTGTGCACTGCCATTCAGTCCACTGCATTGCTCTGCACTGCCTCTCAGCCCTGTGAACTGCTGTGCACTGCCTCTCAGCCCTGTGCATTGCTGTGCACTGTTGTCAGTCCTGTACACTGCCTCTCAGCCCTGTGCACTGTCTCTTAGCCATGTGCACTGCCACTCAGCCCTGTGCACTGCTATGCACTGTCTCTTAGACCTGTGCAATGCTATGCACTGTTTCTCAGCCCTCCCCACTGCCTCTCAGCCCTGTGCACTGCTGTGCATTTCCTCTCAGCCCTGTGCAGTGCTGTGCACTGTCACTCAGCCCTGTGCACTGCAATGCACTGACTCAGTCCTTTGCACTGTCTCTCAGCCTTGTGCATCGCTGTGCACTGTCTCTTAGCCCTGTGCACTGTCACTCATCCTTGTGCACTGCTATTCTCTGTCTCTCAGCCCCATGCACGGCTATGCACTGTCTCTCAGTCCTTTTCACTGTCTCTCAGCCCTGTGCACTGTTATTCACTGT
Organism: Carcharodon carcharias; assembly: GCF_017639515.1. Taxonomy (NCBI): domain Eukaryota; kingdom Metazoa; phylum Chordata; class Chondrichthyes; order Lamniformes; family Lamnidae; genus Carcharodon; species Carcharodon carcharias. The sequence continues at coordinate 101,161,055 of NC_054483.1, forward strand.
CTCTCAGTCATGTGCACTGCTGTGCACCGTCTCTAAGTCCTGTGCACTGTTGTCAGCCCTGTGCACTCCTCTCAGCCCTGTGCACTGCTGTGCACTGTTGTCAGCCCTGTGCACTCCTCTCAGCCCTGTGCACTGCTGTGCACTGTTGTCAGCCCTGTGCACTGTCTCTTAGCCATGTGCACTGTCAGTCAGCCCTGTGCACTGCCACTCAGCCTGTGCACTTACTCTTAGCCATGTGTACTGCTACGCACTGTCTCTTAGACCTGTGCACTGCTATGTACTGTCTCTCAGCCCTCCCCACTGTCTCTCAGCCCTGTGCACTGCTGTGCATTTCCTCTCAGCCCTGTGCACTGTCTCTTATCCCTGTGCATTGCTCTGCACTGTCTCTCAGTCCTGCGCATTTCCTCTCAGTCCTGTGCACTGCTGTGCACTGTCACTCAGTCCGTGCACTGCTATGCACTGTCTCTCAGTCCTTTTCACTGTCTTTCAGCCCTGTGCACTGCTGTGCACTGTCTCATAGCCCTGTGCACTGTCATTCATCCCTGTGCACTGCTATGCACTGTCTCTCAGTCCTTTGCACTGTCTCTCAGCCCTGTGCACTGTTATTCACTGTCTCTCAGTCATGTGCACTGCTGTGCACCGTCTCTAAGCCCTGTGCACTGTTGTCAGCCCTGTGCACTGCTGTGCACTGTTGTCAGCCCTGTGCACTGCTGTGCACTGTTGTCAGCCCTGTGCACTGCTGTGCACTGTTGTCAGCCCTGTGAACTGCCACTCAGCCCTGTGCACTGCTGTGCCTTCACTGTCTCTCAGCCCTGTGCACTGTCTCTTAGCCATGTGCACTGCTGTGCACTGTTGTCAGCCTTGTACTGCCACTCAAACCTGTGCACTGCTGTGCACTGTTGTCAGCCTTGTACTGCCACTCAAACCTGTGCACTGCTGTGCACTGTCTCTTAGCCATGAGTACTGCCATGCACCATCTCTTAGCCATGTGTACTGCTATGCACTGTCTCTTATCCCTGTGCATTGCTCTGCACTGTCTCTCAGCCCTGTGCACTGCTGCGCATTGTCAATCAGCCCCGTGCATTGCTCTGCACTGTCTCTCAGTCCTGTGCATTGCCTCTCAGCCCTGTGCACTGCTGCGCATTGTCAATCAGCCCCGTGCACTGCTCTGCACTGTCTCTCAGTCCTTTGCACTGTCTCTCAGCCCTGTGCACCACTGTGCATTGTCTCTTAGCCCTGTGCACTGCTATTCACTGTCTCTCAATCCTGTGCACAGTCTCTTAGCCCTGTGCACTGCTATTCACTGTCTCTCAATCCTGTGCACAGTCTCTTAGCCCTGTGCACTGCTATTCACTGTCTCTCAGCCCTGTGCACTCTCTCAGCCCTGTGCACTGCTATTCACTGTCTCTCAATCCTGTGCACAGTCTCTTAGCCCTGTGCACTGTCACTCAACCCTGAACTGTATCTCCCTCAGCCAATGTCACCTTGCATTTATGTAGCCCCTTTAACATAGTAAAACAACTCAAGGCGCTTCAAAGGGCCGATACCAAAATATATTTCATACCAAGCCACATAAGGTAACATTGCTCTCTCTCTCTGCCCCCCACACACACACCTTAAACCTGCTTATATTTCAACTCTTTCTTGGACTCGAACTCAAGTTCTGTCGAAGGGTCATGAGGACTCGAAACGTCAACTCTTTTCTTCTCCGCCGATGCTGCCAGACCTGCTGAGTTTTTCCAGGTAATTCTGTTTTTGTTTTAAGGTAACATTAGACTGGATGGCCAAAAGATTGCTCAGAGGGATAGGTTTGAAGGAGTGTTTTAAAGGAGACAATGAAGACGGATGGAGAGGTTGAGGAGGGAAATGCAGAACCTGAGGCCCAGGCAGCTGAAAGTGTGGCCACCAATGGTGAAGCGATTAGAATTGGAGTGCTTTAGGCCAGAATTGGAGTATTGCAGAGATGTTGGTGGGTTGTAGGGCTGTAGGAGTTTACAGAGATAGGGAGGGGAAAGGCCAAGAGAGATCAAGAATTTTTAAATTGAGTCCTTGGATGGGGAGCTAATGTGGATCAGTGAACACAGGGCTGAGGGTGAACACGTCATTGTGAGTTAGAACATAGGCAGCAAAACCATAGATGAGATCAAATTTATGGGGCCTTTGGAGGTCCATGTCCATAGATCCCTGAAGGTAGTGTGATGGGTGGATAAGGTGGTTAAGAAGGCATACAGAATACTCTCCTTTATCACCTGAGGCACGGAGTATAAGAGCAGGGAGGTTACACTAGAACTGTATAAAACATTGGTTAGGCCACAGCTAGAGTGCTGCATGTAGTTCTGGCCATCACATCACAGGAAGGTTGTGATCGCACTAGAGAGAGTACAGAGGAGATTTACAAGGGGTGTTGCCATGTAGTGTATTACAACCTTTATTAATATTGGATGCTTATTCCAGGTCCGATATAGCTACTGATTAATCCCCACAACTTCAGTCACAGGGAGCTGGACCCAAAGACATGGAACTGGGTTATGAGCCCTGCTCAACGTCCGAATGAAAGATTGAAACCAACTGGAATGATTCCTCTCCATGATAGACTTTTTACGCCTATTTCTTCAGTAGATTGTAATTTCCCGGATATGATCAGGGTCCAGGTGAAACGCCTCTGTAAATATCCTCTCACCACGAGGGAACTGGAATGGGAGTGGGAGTGCGGGGGTGGTTTGTGAGTCTTTGATGCAGAAGCCGAAATGAGATGATTAAAGTTTTATGGCACACACAAGTTTATTATAATATGAAAGCTCGCGATTGTGGTGCTTATACAAACGGCATAAATCGCAAGCTGGATAAATCCCAAAAAACAAAGATAGCTAGCTCCTACTTCCCGAAGGATTTTACAGCCCCCCCACCCCCCGCACCAGCGTGTCTCCCCCTCTGCTGGATGCGGTGGGCCATTTAAATCTCCATTCAGTTCGGCGGGACTGTCATATCCTGCCGGGCGGTGAGGGACAGTAAAATCCTAGCCCGAGGTTTAAACTTTACTGGTGAAAGATGCAACATTTTCAAAAGTAAGGATATCCATCAAATGTTAAAGTGACACTATTACCTTAATCGCCGAGCATGTGAGATCCGCTGGTTCCAGAACAGCCCTGAAGTCAATGTAACAAATACAACGAGAAGCTAACAAAGCTGAACACTCAAGTTTGGGTTGAAATATTTATAATGAATTTTGGGGTTGTAAAATGAGTGGTTGGGTAGAAGAGGTTCATTTGAGCAATAATAGACCACCCCCTAATCAGGGTCCTATATTTGAAGAAAGGACCTCATTATAAAGAGGGTGCGCTTTCAATGTTGAAGTTATTCCTGTAAACTGGACTTTGCGTAACAATCATGGGGCAGTGTCCAGCCAGATAATAAGGCTTGAGGCTTGGCATTCTTTGCTCTGATTGTGGGTTTTAATTATCAGGCGTAGCACTGTATGTGGACGCGCCAGAGTAATAGTAAGAACCGGAGAGCACTGCTTTTTAGGCGTGTGTATTTCTTATCAGTGAATTCATTGTTGTGAAGGGAGTTAACCTTGCTGTTCTTGCAATCTAGTTTTGACACCTGTTAAAATATGTTTTACCAAAGTAACTTTTAACCTAATTTTCCTGTATTTACCCCACGACGTTTGACTGTTATTCCTTCACGACCAGGACTGGAGAATTTTAGCCGTGCAGAAAGATTGGAGAGGCTAGGGTTGTTTTAATTTGGAACAGAGGAGACTGAGGGAGATCTAAACGAGGTGCATTAGATTATGAGGGGCCTAGATAGAGATGACAGGAAGACATTTCCCTCAGCAGAGAGGTCAACAGCCAGGGGGCAGGGATTTAAAGTAATTGGTAAAAGAATTAGACGGGAGCTGAGGAGGCTTTTGTTTTCATTCAGAGGGTGGTGAGACTGGGAACTCACTGCCTGAAAGGATGGTAGAAACGCTCACAACATTTAAAAAATTACTTGGATGTACATTTGAAGTGCTGTAACTTATAGTGCTATTTACCAAGAGCTAGACAGTGGGATTAAGCTGGATGGCTCTGTATTCATTGATGTGGGTCTTAGATGGGGTAGTTCATAGATACTGCTGAAGGCAAGGCTGCTGGCAAACTCTACCTTTTATTGAACATAATACTAACTCTGTACGATACAGGCTCAGCACGAGGCTCTACATAGAACTATCTCTCTCCATGGTCTGTTTTCACGTGATCACTGATTATGTTGACTATATATTTACATATTTAATATTAATCCTTTATACTATAACAGCTACCTGTTGGCCAGCACAGGCAGAATAGGCCAAAGGGCCTTTTTCTACTTTGTAAATCTTTTGTATGTCTCTATGTTTCTTCTATGTAGTGTGAAAGGGAAGTCAGCCAGAACTGAGCTGGAATAGTCGAATGTAGAGGTAACAAAGACATGAATGAGAGTTTCAGCAAATGAGACAGGAAATGTTACCAAGGTGGAAAGAGGAGTCCATGATCATGGCATCAATATGTGGTCAGAAACTAGTCTTTGGGGTCAATTATGACAACAATATAGTGAACAGTCTGGTTCAGAATTAGACAGTTACCCAGAGAGGGATGGATCTCTCTCTCTCTGTCCCTCAGTCCTGCGATTTCTCTGTCAGTCCTATTCACTTCCTCTCTTACTGTCTCTCTTAGTCTCTCTCTCTATCAGTTCCACCCTCCCCCTCTGACTTTGTTTCGGTCTCTGTCTCGCTCTGTCGCACTCTCTCAGTATATTTCTTAGTCTCTTGCCTCCAATCTCTCTCTAATTCTTTCTCTCAGTACATCATTCTCTCTGACTCTTGATCTCTCTTTCTCACTCTGTGTCTCCCTCTGTCAGTCCCTCCCTATCTCTCAGTCTCTCTCTCTCAGCCCTCCTCCTCTCTTTCTCTCTCCATCCATCCCTTTCGCAGTTCTCTCTCTCCCTCGACCTGGCCCTCTCTTTCTATCTCTCAGTCCCTCCGTCTCTCAGTCCTATCTCTCTCTCAGTCCTCTCTCTCTCCCTCGACCAGGCCCTCTCTCTCTCTCTCTCTCTCAGTCCCTCTCTCTGGCCCTCTCTCTCAGTCCCTGTCTCTCCCACGACCAGGCCCTCTCTCGCTGTCTCTCAGTCCCCCTCTCCCTGAGCTGTACTGTCTATAATAAGGAAAGTGTGACGTACCTGGATTCATAGAGGCAGATCAACACTGCCCTCTTCTGTGTCTTCTCAGAACTGCAGAGATCGGACTGGGACATTCCTGGTTTTTGTGCTGCCATTGAAGGAACAGTGAAGGAATCTCATCATGTCCCAAAGCGCTTCATACCCAGTGTTATTTAGGAGTAGAGGGCCAGGTCATTGGCCAGGTTTGGCCAGGATCTAATTTCAGGTCCTTGCAAGCACCTGAACTGAGTGCAGGACACATTGCAATATTACAAATAAAACCCTAAAATTTGTAAACTTTGTATTATCAGTATGAGCAGCAGCACCTCTTCCTGGCCCCACAAACCAGTCTGCTTCCGAAACACACTGACCCAGGAGTTGCACTGCTGTCACACTGTCAGTAATATTGTGTACATGAGTGTCAGGAGTATACACACAAGCACCATTTGTTCTGCACCCTCAGTTACCATTAGTGTTTTATACAATATTATGGCTAGAGTGGTATATTCAAGTTCCTTTAGTGTAGTATACCAGAATTCCACCAGTGTTGTATACCTGAGCTGTATTGATGTTGTACACCACAGCTCTGCTGGTGTCGTATACTGAAGTTTTCACACCAGATTTGTGCTCAAGTTGTACACCAGAGTTGTGCGAGTGTTGTGTACTGGAGTTCCCTTAGTGATGTTTCCACTTGTGGGTGAGACAAGAACTAGGGACCACACTATTGGATAGTCACTAATAAATCCTAAAGGGAATTCAGGAGAAACCTCTGTATCCAAAAAATGGTGAGAATGTGGAACTCGCTACCTCAGGGAGTGGGTGAGGTGAATAGTATAGATACATTTAAGGGGAAGCTGGGTAAACACGAGGGAGAAAGGAACAGAAGGAATGTTGATGTGGTGAGATGAAACAGGATAGATGGAGCCTCGTGTGGAGTAGAAATAGCAGCATGGACCATGTGGGCAGAATGGCCTGTTTCTGCGCTGGAAATATTTTGGAATTTGATAGAATTATTTTCAGACTCTGCCGGTTTTGGCAGTGACCGTTAGGAACATCTGAGAGCCTGGACTCTGAAAGCATTGCCTCGTTGTGTTATGACCAAGATGGGAGGAGTGCACAGTCAGTCTCTAGTTCCACTACTCCAAGGGTCACAACATATATTGCAGTGATTTCTCCAGCCAGCTATATGGCAAATATATGCTTTACCTGTGAATCTCAGGATGACTGCTCAATGCCCAGGTTTCTTCAATAAACAACAAAATTATTCATTTATTATTAACATACCGGATCAAACATGAAAGTATAATAATTACACTTTCTAACTACCCTAACACATACACACACACACACACGTATACACACACACACACACACACATGTGCACACACACGTACACACACATGTATACACACACAGACATGTACACACACACATATACACACACACACAAACACGTGCACACACAAACACGTGCACACACACACACACATGTGCACACACACGTACACACACATGTATACACACACACACATGTATACACACACACACATATACACACACACACACAAACACGTGCACACACACACACATGTGCACACACACGTACACACACATGTATACACACACACACATGTATACACACACACACACATATACACACACACACAAACACGTGCACACACACACACACACGTGCACACACACGTACATACATGTATACACACACACACATGTATACACACACACACACATATACACACACACACACAAACACGTGCACACACACACACACACACACACACACATGTACACACACACACATACACAGCCAAAAAGATAATAAAATAGAGGAGTTCTGCCAAAAGGTTAAAAACCAATGGTTCGAGGAACAGCAGCAGCCAGAGTCCTTGCATTAACCATTTAAGGGACAGTGTCTTTTAAAAACACAAATTCTTCCAGAATGTTCTTAGTCCTTGAAGGTAAACTTTTTTTGTGATTAAAGTTTATGACAGTTGAGGTATTGAAGAGTGACATAACAAAGAAAAAGTACAATGGCCACACCATCAGTATGTGGCAGCTTGTACTAGAGCCAGGTCAGAGATCCCCTGCTTCCATCACCCACCCTTCAGCACTGCCATGCCTGCCCATCTGCTCAGCTGATCCCACAGGATAATACCCGAATGGAGATAATGCCCATATGGAGATAATGCTCAAAGGGAGATAATGCCCATATAGAGATAATGCCCGAATGGAGATTATGCCCTTATAGAGATAATGCCCATATGGAGATAATGCCCATATGGAGATAATGCCCGAATGGAGATAATGCCCATATGGAGATAATGCTCAAAAGGAGATAATGCCCATATAGAGATAATGCCTGAATGGAGATTATGCCCTTATGGAGATAATGCCCATATGGAGATAATGCCCATATGGAGATAATGCCCGAATGGAGATAATGCCCATATGGAGATAATGCCCATATGGAGATAATGCCCGAATGGAGATAATGCCCATATGGAGATAATGCCCGAATGGAGATAATGCCCATATGGAGATAATGCCTGTGTGGAGATAATGCCCATATGGAGATAATGCCCATATGGAGATAATGCCCATATGGAGATAATGCCTGTGTGGAGATAATGCCCATATGGAGATAAAGCCCGAATGGAGATAATGCCCTTATGGAGATAATGCCGGTATGGAGATAATGCCCAAATGGAGATAATGACCATATGGAGATAATGCCCAAATGGAGATAATGCCTGAATGGAGATAATGCTCGAATTGAGATAATGCCCAAATGGAGATAATGCTCGAATGGAAATAATGCCCAAAGGGAGATAATGCCCGAATGGAGATAATGCCCATATGGAGATAATGCCCATATGGAGATAATGCCCGAATGGAGATAATGCCCGAAAGGAGATAATGCTCAAAGGGAGATAATGCTCGAAGGGAGATAATGCTCGAATGGAGATAATGCTCGAATGGAGATAATGCCCAAAGGGAGATAATTCCCATATGGAGATAATGCCCATATGGAGATAAAGCCCAAATGGTGATAATGCCTATATGGAGATAATCCTCAAATGGAGATAATGTCCATATGGAGATAATGCCGGTCTGGAGATAATGCTCAAAGGGAGATAATGCCCATATCGAGATAAAGCCCCTATGGAGATAATGACCAAATGGAGATAATGCCCATGTGGAGATAATGCCTGAATGGAGATAATGACCAAATGGAGATAATGCCTGAATGGAGATAATTCTCGAATGGAGATAATGCTCAAATGGAGATAATGCTCGAATGGAGATAATGCCCATATGGAGATAATGCTCGAATGGAGATAATGCCCGTATGGAGATAATGCCCGTTTGGAGATAATGCCCGTTTGGAGATAATGCCCGTATGGAGATAATGCTCAAAGGGAGATAATGCCTGTATGGAGATAATGCCCGAATGGAGATAATGCCCGAATGAATCCACATGATTACCCAGTCTGACAATTTCAACCCAGTTCCTAAATTGCAGCTGATATCAAATTCACTCAAAGAAGCTATTGGATCAGTGATGAGGAAATAAGGAAATATAAGATTACTGTATGAAGAAGGAGATTTTCCATTGTTAAACTGCATAAATTTTCTCTGTATCTAACCCCATGCTGTACCTGTCCTGGGAGTGTTTGATGGGGCAGTGTAGAGGGAGATTTACTCTGTATCTAACCCCGTGCTGTACCTGTCCTGGGAGTGTTTGATGGGGACAGTGTAGAGGAAGCTTTACTCTGTATCTAACCCCGTGCTGTACCTGTCCTGGGAGTGTTTGATGGGAATAGTGTAGTGGGAGCTTTACTCTGTATCTAACCCCGTGCTGTACCTGTCCTGGGAGTGTTCGATGGGGACAGTGTAGAGGGAGCTTTACTCTGTATCTAACCCCATGCTGTACCTGTCCTGGGAGTGTTTGATGGGGACAGTGTAGAGGGAGCTTTAGTCTGTATCTAACCCCGTGCTGTATCTGTCCTGGGAGTGTTTGATGGGGACAGTGTAGAGGGAGCTTTACTCTGTATCTAACCCTGTGCTGTACCTGTCCTGGGAGTGTTTGATGGGGACAGTGTAGAGGGAGATTTACTCTGTATCTAACCCTGTGCTGTACCTGTCCTGGGAGTGTTTGATGGGACACCCAATGCCTTTAAAGCTATGATAATACAGGGTTGAAATGCAGTTGCTTCACTTGTGTGTAGGACAGGAGTCTTGCAGCCACTGTCAGGTCCCCAGTGATAGATGATGTAGAAGCTTGTATGTAAATGATTGTAATCCTATTTCAGGCTGCCCTCCATTAGGGGCTCCAGGTCTAGTGTTTCTCCTCTGGAGCTATAATGGGTCACATGGGCTTGTGCTAATGCACTGCGATGGCATTTAATCCCCTGTACTCTTCACACATGAATTACTTGATGCTGATGTATTCCTCCTGAACTGTCTCTTGTGTCTTAGGGCACCTGAAAATATTCCGGTTTAATGGTAGTTTTGAAATCCTGTGACCTTCAACAGATTCCAGCCTCACATCCTCGAGCTTGGAAGTTCACTCAAGCCAACCAAATCCCGAAATGGAGGAATTGGTCCCTGTTTGTTTTGGCACATGGGTCCTTGGCCCATTGGCAGCTGCTTTTACATTTCGCACAATGTCCTTTCCCATTGCTTATTTCCATTCACAATGATCTTTGTGATTTCATAGCCAGGCAGCTCTCACTTCAGGGACTCCTCTGTGGCTTGTGATTAAACATCCTGTGCAGTGTGACGTTATTCTATCTCTGTAACCTACTCCACCCCTCCAGTCCCCTGAAATCTCTGCACTCCTCCAATTCCCCATGTGAATCGCTCCACCATTGGCAGCGTCAACACCCTAAAGCTAAGCTCTGGAATTTCCTCATGAAATCTCGTCACCTCTCCCTCTCCTCCATCAGCTGCTCCTTAAAACCTACCTCTTTGCTCCTTAGGGAAGGCGGTGGTGCAGTGGTATTGTCACTGGGCTACTAATCCAGAAACCAAGGGTAATGTTCTGGGGACCTGGTTCAAATGGTGACCATGAAACCACTGCCGATGTCCTTTAGGGAAGGAAATCTGCCGTCCTTACCTGGTCTGGCCTATATGTGACTCCAGACCCACAGCAATGTGGTTGACTCTTAAATGCTCTCTGAAATGGCCCAGCAAGCCACTCATTGTATCAAACCATTACAAAGTCCAAAAGGAATGACACTGGATGGACCACCCAGCGTCAACCTAGGCACTGGAAGTGACAATGGCAATCTCAGCCCTATCGACTCTGCAAAGTCCTCCTCACTAACACCTGGGGGCTAGTGCTAAAGTTGGGAGAGCTGTCTCACAGACTAGTCAAGACTCAACAGCCTCACATGGTCATCCTCACAGAATCATACCTTACAGATGCTGCCCCAGACACGACTATCACCATCCCTGGGTATGTCCTGTCCCACCGGCAGGACAGACCCAGCAGAGTTGGTGCCACAGTGGTAAACAGTCAGGAGGGAGTTGCCTGAGAGCCCTCAACATCAACTCCGGAGCCCATGAAGTCACATGGCATCAGGTCAAACATGGGCAAGGAAACCTCCTGCTGATTACCATGTACCGCCCTCCCTCAGCTGATGAATCAGTGCTCCTTCATGTTGAACACCACTTGGAGGAAGCACTGAGGGTGGCAAGGGTGCAGAATTTACTCTGGGTGGTGGACTTCAATGTCCATCACCAAGAGTGGCTCGGTTGCACCACTACTGACTGAGCTGGCTGAGTCCTAAATGACTTAGCTGCTAGATTGGGTCTGCGGCAGGTGGTAGGGGAAAAACATACTTGACCTCATCCTCACCAACCTGCCTGCTGCAGATGCATCTGTCCATGACTGTATTGGTAGGAGTGATCACCGCACAGTCATTATGGAGATGAAGTCCCACCTTCACATTGAGGATACCCTCCATCGTGTTGTGTGGCACTACCACCGTGCTAAATGGGATAGATTTCAAACAGATCTAGCAACTCAAGACTGGGAATCCATGAGGTGCTGTGGGCCATCAACAGCAGCAGAATTGTACTCAAACACAATCTTTGGTCTCATGGTCTTGCCTATCCTCCACTCTACCATTACCATCAAGCCAGGGGATCAACCCTGGTTCAATGAAGAGTGCAGGAGGGCATGCCAGGAGCAGCACCAGGCATATCCAAAAATGAGGTGTCAACCTGGTGAAGCTATATCACAGGACTACTTGTGTGCCAAACAGCATAAGCAGCAAGTGATAGGCAGAGCTAAATGATTCCCTAACCAACAGATCAGATCTAAGCTCTGGGTTCCTGCCACATCCAGTCATGAATGGTGGTGGACATTAAAGAGTTCACTGGAGGAAGAGGCTCCACAATTACCCTCATCCTCAATGATGGAGGAGCCCAGCACATCAGTGCAAAAGATAAGGCTGAAGCATCTGCAACAGTCTTCAGCCAGAAGATAGTTACAAAGTGAGATTGGAGAGGTTGGGACTGTTCTTCTTGGAGAGAAGAAGGCCAAGAGGCGATTTGATAGAGATGTTCAAAATCATGAGGGGACTGGACAGAGTAGGTAGGGAGAAGCTGTTCCCACTCGTAAACGGATGAAGAGTGAGAGGGCTCAGATTTAAAGGGATTCGCCAAAGAAACAAATGTGACGTGACAGAAAACTTTTGCACGAGTGGTTCGGGTCTGGAATGTTCTTCCTCGAAGTGTGATGGAGGCAGGTTCAATCCAGGCATTCAAGAGGACATTGGATGATTATTTGAATAGAAACAAGGTGCAGGGATATGGGTAAAAAGCAGGGCAATGGCACTAGGTCATAATGCTAATTCGGAGAGCCAGTGCAGACACGATGGGCCAAATGGCGTCCTTCTGCGCTGTAACATTCTGTGATTCTGTGAAGCGCTGAATGGATGATCCATCTCGGCCTCCTCCCAAGGTCCCCAGCATCACAGACGCCTAGCCCCAACCATCTTCAGCTGCTTCATCAATGACCTTCCTTCCATCATAAGGTCAGAAGTGAGGATGTTCACTGATGATTGCACAATGTTCAGCGCCATTCGCGACTCCTCAGATACTGAAGCAGCTCATGTCCGGATGCAGCAAGACCTGGACAATATCCAGGCTTGGGCTGACAAGTGGCAAATAACATTCGCACCACACAAGTGCCAGGCAATGACCATCTCCAACAAGAGAGAATCCAAACATCGCCCCTTGATGTTCAATGGCATTACCATCACTGAATCCCCCACTATCAACATCCTGGGGGTTGCCATTGACCAGAAGCTGAACTGGACTAGCCATATAAATACTGTGGCTACAAAAGCAGGTCAAAGGCTAGGAATCGTGCGATGAGTAACTGACCTCCTGACTCCCCAAAGCCTGTCCACCATTTACAGGGCCTAAGTCAGGAGTCTGATGGAACACTCCCCAGTTGCCTGGATGAGTGCAGTTCCAACAAGACTCAAGAAGCTTGACACCTTCCAGGACATGCAGCCTGCTTGATTGGCACCCCATCCACAAACATTCACTCCCTCCACCACCGACGCACAGCAGCAGTAGTGTGTACCATCTACAAAATGCACAGCAGGAATTCACCTAAGACACCACCTTCAAAACCCATGACCACTGCCATCTAGAAGGACAAGGGCAGTTGATGCATGGGAACATCACCACCTGGAACTTCCCCATCAAGCCACTCACCATCATGATTTGGAAACATATCGCCGTTCCTTATCTGTCACTGGTCAAAATCCTGGAACTCCCTCCCTCCCTACACCACATGCAGCAGGTCAAGGAGGCAGGTCACCACTTCTCTACCAAGGCCAATTAGGGGCGGGCAATAAATGCTGGCCTAGCCAGCAACGCCCACATCCCACAAATCAATAAAAAAAAGCTGTTTTCATATCACCTTATGTGGCTCGATGTCAATTTTTGACCAATAACACTCTTGCCTTGGGATATTTTATTATGTTAGAGGTGCTAGATTACTGTAAATTGTTCATTTTTTTACTGTCACTGAAGCAGATTGTGGGTATCTTCCTGTTCTATGTTGGGGCAGCTGGCTTCACCTAGAGCAGGTTTGATGCTGGTGGAGGGCAGTCAGCTCCTCTGCTGTTCCTAATGGCTGTGCAGTGACTGGGCTGGAATATATGCTTTGGATGTTGACTGAGATTGCTGCAGAGATCATTGTGATAAATACTTTCCACACTTGAGCACCATTTTCATTTACACATACAGGATGACTTATAAACGAAGTGATGGGTCGGTGTCCATGAAACTGTATTCCAATGAGAGAAGCACTCTCAGAATGCAGGCGTAGAAATTAGGAATATGCGAATGTTTTCAGTTGGAATAGCAAACTGGATGGAGCACTTGGCATTGATGTAGACACTGGAAATGTTAGTGGCACACCCAGCCTTATGGACCCTGCAAAGTCTGCCTTACCAAAACCTGGTGCCTTGTGCCAAAATTGGGAGAAGTCCAACAGCCTGACTCTGTCTGAGAATATGACTGTCCCAGGCAGAATCATCACTCTTCCAGAGGTGCCAGCACACTGGTATACAGTTGGGAGGGAGTTGCCCTGGGAGTCCTCAATATCGACTCTGGAGCTCATGACATCAGGTCAAAAATGGGGAAGGAAACCTCCTGCTGATTACCACATATTGCCCTCCCTCAGCTGATGAATCAGTACTCCTTTATGTTGAACACTCCTTGGAGGAAGCACTGAGGGTAGCAAGGGTGCAGAATGTACTCTGGGTGAGGGAGTTCAATGTCCATCACTAAGAGTGGCTCAGTAGCACCATAGCTGGCTGAGTCTGAAATGACATAGCTGCTAGACTAGGTCTGCAGCAGGGAGTGAGGGAACCTACAAGAGGGAAAAACATACTTGACCTCATCCTCACCAATCAACCTGCTGTAGATGTGTTTGTCTCTGACAGGATTAGTAAGCGTGAGTCAATGGGATAGATTTCGAACAGATCTAGCAACTGGGAATCCATGAGGTGCTGTGGGCCATCAGCAGCAGCAGGATTGTACTCAACCACAATCTTTAACCTCATGGCCCGGCATATCCCCCACTCTACCATTACCATCAAGACAGAGGATCAACCCTGGTTCAATGAAGAGTGCAGGAGAGCATTCCAAGAGCAGTACCAGGCATATCCAAAAATGAAGTGTCAGCCTGGTGAAGCTATAACACAGGACAACTTGAATGCCAAGCAGCAAGTGATTGACAGAGCTAAGTGATTCCACAACCAATGGATCAGATCTAAGCTCTGCAGTCCTGCCATATCCAGTTGTGAATGGCAGTGGACAATTAAACAACTCACTGGAGAAGGAGGCTCCACAAATATCCCCATCCTCAATGATGGAGGAGCCCAGCACATCAATGTAAAAGATAAGGCTGAAGCATTTGCTACAATCTTCAGCCAGAAGTGCCGAGTGATGATCCACCTCGGCCTCCTCCGGAGATCCCCAGCATCACAGATGCCTGTCTTCAGCCAACTGGATTTACTCCACGTGGTATCAAGAAACGGCTGAAGGCACTGGATAGTGCCAAGGCAACAGGCCTTGACAATATTCTGGCAAAAATGTTGAATACTTATTCTCCAGAGCTAGCTGTACCCCAAGCCAAGCTTGGCATCTACCTGGCAATATGGGAAAATCTCCAGGTACGTCCTGCACACAAAGCAGGACAAACCCAATCCAGCCAATTACCACCCCATCAGTCTACTCTCAATTATCAATAAAGTGATGGAATGGGTCATCGACAGTGCTACCAAGCATCACTTACTGAGGAATAAACTCACCGATGCCCAATGTTGGTTCCGACATGGCCACTCAACTCCTGAGCTCATTACAGCCATGGTTCGAGCATGCACAAAAAAAGCTGAACTCCTGAGATGAGGTGAGAGTGACTGCCCTTGACATCAAGGCAGCATTTGACAGAGCTTGGCATCAAGGAGCCCTAGCAAAACTGGAGTCAATGGGAATTGGGGGAAAGCTCCTCTGCTGATTGGAGTCATACCTAGCACAAAAAGATAGTTGTGGTTGTTGGATGCCAATTTCTTCAGTCCTGGGACATCTCTGCAGGAATTCCTCAGGGTAGTGTCCTAGGCCCAACCATCTTCAGCTGATTCAAAAATGACCTTCCCTCCATTGTAAGGTCAAAAGTGTGGATGTTCGCTGATGATTGCACAATGTTCAACACCATTCACGACTCCTCAGATACTGAATGCAGCGAGACCTGGACAACATTCAAGCTTTGGCTGATGTGTGTATCAAGTTACATTCATGCCTGGCAATGATGATCTCCAGTGAGAGAATCCAACCATTACTCCTTGATGTTCAATGGCATTACCAGCACTGAATCCCCCACTATCAAAATCCTGGGGATTACCATTGACCAGAAACTGAACTGGACTAACCATATAAATACTATGGTTACAAGTGCAGGTCAGAGGTTAGGAATCCTGCTGCGAGTAACACACCTCCTGACTCCCCAAAGACTGTCCACAATCTACACAAGTCTGGAGTGCAATGGAATACTCTGCACTTGCCTGGATGACTGCAGCCCCCACAACACTCAGGAAGCTTGACACCATCCAGGACAAAGCAGCCCGCTTGATTGGCACCACTTCCACAAACATTCACTCCCTCCACCATTGACTCACAGTGGCAGCAGTGTGAACCATCTACAAGATGCACCGTAGGAACTCAGCAAGGCTCCTTAGGCAGCACCTTCCAAACTCACGACCTCTACCACCTAGAAGGACAAGGGCAGCAAGTGCTCCAAGCCACTCACCATCCTGAATTATCATTGTTTCTTCACTGAAAAGTTCATTGAGAAATTCGTGAGATCTGCCTTTGTTAGACCAGTCATTTTTAGATGTAGTTTTGTGGTGTGCTCGATCACAGTTTGCCTGTTAGTTCTTGTTTACCGCTTGTTAATTCTGGATGTTAGAGTACAAACTAGATAGAATTTTTACTATATAATAGTCGGAGCAAACAGTCAATACTATTTGTTTAAAACCATGGAATCCACAGCGTTATTGCCTTAGTAAGTAGCTGGGGTTTAAAATTTTGGCTAAATAAAGCATTGATATCGTATCAAATGCATATTTTGAGCTTTATCATGGTTTGTCCACGAAACCAAAAAGTCTGCCTACCGACCAAATGTGGGGCAGGAGATGTTTAAAAATGTCTAATAAGCATAGTTTAAAAAAAACATTGTTAGCACAGGGCCAACCAGAGCAAGGATGAGCTGGACAAGTGTCTGTTCAGAAGAGCCCCTTCATCATTTGAAATGTGTTAATGAAAATGGATTATAATAAAATAACATTCTTTTTCATTTTAGCAATAAAGTTTTAACATAAAACCAAGATAAAACTAACACTCAAACCTAAGCGTGACTATGGAAAAATATGAAAAAGAAATATAGGAGGCGAAATCAATCGTCCATAAAAATTTGTAAAACATGTAACATTAAGAGCATAGCAAGTCTGGGTGTTTGTTGGGCAAAGCTTTTGAAATTAACAATCCTTAAAAATGTAATAAAAATTAAAGATGTAATTCCTCTACATTGGAGAGACCAAACGCAGACTGGGTGACCGCTTTGCAGAACACCTTCGGTCTGTCCGCAACCATGACCCAGACCTCCCTGTCGCTTGCCATTTCAACACACCACCCTGCTCTCATGCCCACATGTCCGTCCTTGGCCTGCTGCAATGTTCCAGTGAAGCTCAACGCAAACTGGAGGAACAGCACCTCATCTTCCGACTAGGCACTTTACAGTCTTCCGGACTGAATATTGAGTTCAACAATTTTAGATCATGAGCTGTCTCCTCCATCTCCACCCCCTTTCCGATTACCGCCCCCCCCCACCTTTTTTTCCAATATTTTATATAGATTTTTCTTTTCCCACCTATTTCCATTAATTTTAAGTGTAGTTCCATCCATTGTTTTATCTCTACTTTTTAGCCTTTTTCGATTCCTTCACCCGACCCCACCCCACTAGGGCTATCTGTACCTTGCTTGTCCTGCTTTCTACCCTCAATTAGCATATTCCTTAGATAATATCATCACCTTCAACACCTCTTTGTCCTTTTGTCTATGACATCTTTTGGTTATCTCCACCTATCACTGGCCCCTTATCCAGCTCTACTTGTCCCACCACCACCACCACCCCCCCCACACCCCTTAAACCAGCTTATATTTCACCTCTCTTCTATTTTTACGAATCAGCGACCAAAGCCCTCATCCCTGGACTCAGGCTTGCAGTAGCCAATAGAATTCCTGAGGCCAGTCAATCCTCCTCATTCTCCGTATCGGAATTCTGCTTCAAGTGTTAGCTCAAAGACTCTAATTTTGAGTTTCGGACAATTAGTTGCATAATGATATTTGGAATCACAAAGAAAACATCTGTTAATCACTCCCACTGCATTTCTGGTACTCATGCGATTGACATCCAAGTCCTGTTTTCTGCCTTGATCCACAAATCAGCTAAAAATACGACCCTCAGAGCACCTATCAGTAACTCTCTCTTCGTATTGACGCCTGCGTCTAGTATTCAGATGGTCTTGAAATTCAGCAACCACGGAGTCCTCCATCCTCCTGCGTCACTGCAGAGCTGCCTGTTTGTGACCTGACAGCAGCTGGAAACCATTGCTTTCCCAAAATGTTTTTTAGTGCAGCAGCCATTTGGTCTAAAAAAGAATCTTCTCCTTGAAATGAATTACCTGACAGTACCAGTGCCCTGTCTATAAGTGAAATCTGTGCACCGTCCAGTTACTTGAATACAAGCACAGATTCTGGGATCTCGAGGTCAAACTTTGTCAATCTCTTCAGGGTCCATAACATATTCTTCCAAAGGCTGATTGTCCTTCTCCTTAAATTGGTCAAAAGTTGACCATGTAGGCTTCCAACAGGTCATCTTTCTTGTAAACCCTATCCATAAGTCATTAATATATGAGTTAATCCCTCTCCAGTATCCAAATCACCCACATCCAGCTCCGAAAATACTTTACTTCTCATCTCTTCCTGGACAGTGACCAAGCCAAAGCCATACGCTGCTTCATCTTGGATAACGAGGTAACCCACACCCACGTTTCCTCCTCGTTTTTCCACTGCTCACATGGTTCAGACTCCGAAAAGAGCAGAGGATAATCCAATCACGGTGCCTCCTGCCAATGCAAGGTGGGCGCCAATCCCAGTCTGTGCATGTACAGACCGGTAATGACATCGTTTGGAGAGGACACTATGCCAGCAAAACCCTGACTGTTATCAGCTTCCTCACAGTTTCACAAACCTAAGCTGTGCATTTCACAATAAGCATTTTTGCAGGTTTTTTCTTAGTCTGTCAACTCTCCTGTTACCTGACGTATTTTTTCAAAATTTAGTGTGGCGCTTGAGTTGATTTCCCATCTCAGTTACTTGAAATGAGCAAAACATTTAAAAAAGTGCAACACTGAAAGATTAACAATGAAAGAGAGGAAATACAGGAAAGCCAACAGCCTATACAACTGCAAATGAGCCCTGCTGAACATTGCCCACCCCCCCCCCCCCATTAAGATGGCCATGAATCTGGGTCTACTGGCAGCATAGAGCTGTGCATGCACAACATTGGCAGCAAATAGACCATTCAAAGCTTGAGAATTTGCTTCCGGCTTCAGCCATTTCAGACCAGAGGCTGCAGGGAGGATTATATTTTTCAGAAGAGAGACCAAAGAGTCTCTCATAGAAACATAGAAACTAGGAGCAGGAGTAGGCCATTCGGCCCCTCGAGCCTGCTCCACCATTCATTATGATCATGGCTGATCATCCAATTCAATAGCCTGCTCCTGCTTTCTCCCCATATCCTTTGATCCCTTTCTCTCCAAGAGCTATATTTAACTCCTTCTTGAAAACATACAATGTTTTGGCCTCAACTACTTTCTGTGGTAACGAATTCCACAGGTTCACCACTCTCTGGGTGAAGAAATTTCTCCTCATTTCAGTCCTAAATGGTCTACCCCATATCCTCAGACTGTGACCCCTGCTTCTGGACTCCCCCACCATCGGGAACATCCTTCCTGCATCTACCCTGTCTAGTCCTGTTAGAATTTTATAGGTTTCTGTGAGATCCCCTCTCATTCTTCTGAACTCCAGTGAATATAATCCTAACCGACTCAATCTCTCCTCATATGTCAGTTCCACCATCCCAGGAATAAGTCAGCTAAACCTTTGTTGCACTCCCTCTATAGCAAGAACATTCTTCCTCAGATAAGGAGACCAACACTGCACACAATGTTCCAGGTGTGTTCTCAACAAGGCCCTGTATAATTGCAGCAAGACATCCCTGCTCCTGTACTCAAATCCTCTCGCTATAAAGGCCAAAATTCCATTTGCCTTCTTTACTGCCTGCTGCACCTGCATGCTTACCTTCAGCGACTGGTGTATGAGGACACCCAGGTCTCGTTGCACATTCCCCTCTCTAGGTTTATAGCCATTCAAATAATAATCTGCCTTCCTGTTTTTGCTACCAAAGTGGATAACCTCACATTTATCCATATTATACTGCACCTGCCATGCATTTGCCCACTCACTCAGCTTGTCCAAATCACACTGAAGCATCTCTGCATCCTCCTCACAGCTCACCCTCCCACCCAGCTTTGTGTCATCTGCAAATTTGGAGATATTACATTTAGTTCCTTCATCTAAATCATTAATAAATATTGTGAATAGCTGGGGTCCCAGCATCAATTCCTTTGGTACCCCACTAGTTACTGTCTGCCGTTTGGAAAAAGACCTGTTTATTCTTACTCTTTGTTTCCTGTCTGCCAACCAGTTTTCTATCCATCTCAATACACTACCCCCAATCCCATGCACTTTAAATTTACATGCTAATCTCTTATGTGGGACTTTGTTGAAAGCCTTCTGAAAGTCCAAATAAACCACATCCACTGGCCCCCCCCTCATCAACTCTACTAGTTACATCCTCAAAAAATTCCAGTGGATTTGTCAAGCATGATTTCCCTTTCATAAATCCATGCTGACTCTGTCCGATTCTGCAACTGTTTTCCAAGTTCTCAGCTATTAAATCTTTTATAATGGACTCTAGTATTTTCTCCACTACCGATGTCAGGCTGACTGGTCTATAATTCCTTGTTTTCTCTCTCCCTCCATTTTTAAATTGTGGGGTTGCATTAGCTACCCTCCAATCTGTAGGAACTGTTCCAGAGTCTATAGAATCTCGGAAGACCACCAATGCATCCACTATTTCTAGGGCCACCTCCTTAAGTACTCTGGGATGTAGATTATCAGGCTCTGGGGATTTATCGGTATTCAATCCCATCAATTTCCCCACCAATACTGATTTCTTTCAGTTCCTCCCTGTCACTAAACCCTGTGTTCCCCAACATTTCTGGTATGTTATTTGTATCCTCCTTTGTGAAGACAGAACCAAAGTATGTATTTAGTTAGTCAGCCATTTCTTTGTTCCCCATTATAAATTCTCCTTTTTCAGACTGTAAGGGACCTACATTTGTCTTCAATCTTTTTCTCTTCACGTCCCTATAGAAACTTTTACAATCAGTTTTTATATTCCCTGCAAGCTTACTCTCGTACTCTATTTTCCCCTTCTTAATCAATCCCTTGCTCCTCCTTTGCTGAATTCTAAACTGCTCGCAATTCTCAGGTCTGTTGCTTTTTCTGGCCAATTTGTATGTCTCTTCCTTGCATCTAATACTATCTCTAATTTCCCTTGTAAGCCATGGTTTGGCCACCTTTCCTGTTTTACTTTTGCCCCAGACAGGACTATACAATTGTTGCAGTTCACCAATGCATTCTTTGAATGTTTGCCATTGCCTAGCCACCATCATCCCTTTAAGTAATGTTTCCCAATCCATCATCGCCAACTCGCGACTCATACCATCATAGTTTCATTTATTAAGATTCAGGACCCTAGTCTCAGAATCAACTCCCCCACTCTCCATCTTGATGAAGAATTCTATCATATTATGGTCACTCATCCCCAAGGACCCTCACATAACTAAATTGCCAATTATTCCTTTCTCATTACACAATACCCAGTCTAGGATGGCCTCAAGTTGGTTCCTCAACGTATTGGTCCAGAAAACCATCCCGTATACACTCCAGGAATTCCTCCTCTATGGTATTGTTACTGATTTGATTTGCCCAATCTATATGCAGATTAAAGTCACCCATAATTACAGATGTTCCTTTATTGCTCCCATTCAGCTTCCAACTTCCACACACCAATGTCAATCCTTGGCTACTGGGTTATTGTTGTGCTGAACAGGTATCTTATGAAGCAAGAAGCTGGAGCCAGGCTGCCTTCAAAACCCAGCGTAACAGGAGCACAGACTACATTTTGCTTTCAATACTCTTTTTTCCATATGTAAATTGGTTCTTCTTGTACCCTATCTTTCCTCAGCTATTATACAAACATATGAAATAGGAGCAGAGGTAGACCATTTGGCACCCTCCCCCCCCCGCCCAAGCTAATCTGTTTGTGTTTCAAATTCCACATTCCCGTCTACCCCCGATAACCTTTGAGTCCCTTGCCTAACAAGAATCTATCTACCTCCGTCTTAAAAATATTCAACGACCCCGCCTCCAACACCTTTTGCGGCAGAGAGTTCCAAAGATGCAAAATCCTCAGATAGAAAGTTTCTCCACATCTCTCTCCTAAAAGGGTAGCCTCTAATTTTAAAACAGTGCCCCCTAGTTCTGGACTCACCCACAAAAGGAAACATCCTTTTGACATCCACCTTGTCAAGAGTATTCAGGATCTAATATACCTTAATCAAACCATCCATTACTCTTCTAAACCCCAGCGGAAACAAGCCCAGTCTGTCCAACCTTTCCTCAAAAGACAACCCACTCATTCCAGGTATCAATCTAGTAAACCTCATTTGAACCGCCTCCAATGCATTTACATCCTTCCTTAAATAAGGAGTCCAAAACTGCACACAGTATTCGAGATGTGGCCTCACTAATGTTCTGTATACCTGAAACATAACATCCTTACTTTAATGTTCAATTCCTTTCATAATAAAAGCTGCCTTAATTACTTCCTGTACCTGCATGCTAACTTTTTGTGACTCATGCACTGGAACACCTAGATCCCTCTGCACTTTGGAATTCTGCAGCTGTTCTCTGCTTAATTAATACTCTGTTTTTTTATTCTTCATGCCAAATTGAATATTTTCCTACGTTATACCCCATCTGTCAGATTTTTGCCCACTCACTCAACCTATCAATATCCGTCTGCAACCTCCTTATGTTCTCTTCATAACATAACTTTCTGATTTATCTTTGTGTCATCTGCAAATTTAGCTACCATGTCTTCAATCCCCTCACTAATTCATTGATGTAAATTATAAAAGGTTGATGCCCTGGTACAGACCCCTGTGGGGCTCCACTCATCACATCCTGCCAATCAGAAAAAGACCCATTTATGGCGACTGTTTCCTATTAGCCAGCCAATCTTCTATCCATGCTAATATGTTACCCCTACACCATGAGCTTTTATTTTCCATAATAATCTTTGATGTGGCACCTTATCGAATGCCTTCTGGAAATCCAAGTAAAGTACAACTACGAGCTCCCTTTTATCCACTGAGCATGTTACTCCTTCAAAAAACTCCAATAAAGTGGTTAAACATGATTTCCCTTTCAGAAAATAATGTTGACTCTACCTGGTTTACCTTGACTTTTCTAAGTGCCCAGCTATAACCTTCTTAATGATTTGAATCTAACACCTTCCTCGTGATAGATGTTAAGCTAACTGGTCTAGTTTCCTGGTTTCTGCCTCCCTCCCTTCTTGAATAGAAGGGTTTTATTTACTACTTTCCAGTCTGATGGAACCTTTCCAGAATCTAGCGAATTTTGGAAAATTAACACCAATGCATCTACTACCTCATTCGCCACCTCTTTTAAGACCCTTGGATGAAGTCCATCAGTACCTGGAGACTTGTCAGCCCGCAACTCCATCAGTTTGCTCAGTACCGCTTTCCTAGTGATTGTAATTTCACCAAGTTCCCCTCTCTCTTCCACCTCCTGATTTATAGCTATTCCTGGAATGTTTTTTGTATTGTCTATGGTGAAGACAGAAACAAAATATTTGTTCATTTCATCCGCCATTTCCTAATTATCTACTATTAACTCCCCACTGTCACTCTCTGGAGGATCAACACTCACTTTACTTACTCTTTTCCTTTTTAAATACCTGTAGAAACCCTTGCTATCCATTTTTACATTTCTAGCTAACATCTTCTCATACTCTATTTCTCCTGATTAATCTTTTAGTCATTCACTGTTGTTCTTTATATCCTGAGCAGTCATCTGACCTGCCACATATCTTTTGCCTTAAGTTTGATGCTTTCCTCAACTTCTTTAGAGAACCACAGATGGGGGGTCCTTCCCTTAGAATTTTTCTTTATGGTAGGAATATACTTATTCTGAGTATTCTGAAATATCACTTTAAATGTCTGCCACTGCTTCTTTATTGATCTATCCCCTAGCCTAGTTTCCCAGTTCACTTCAGCCAGCTCAGCTTTCATGCCCACATAGTTGCCTTCATTTAACTTTAAAATGCTGGTCTTGGACCCACTCTTCTCCCTTTCAAACTGATGTAAAAGTCAATCATATTGTGGTCGCTGCTACCTAGAGGGGTGCCTTTATTCGGAGGTCATTAATTAATCCTGTCACATTAAACAATACCAAGTCTAATATAACCTGCTCTCTGGTTGGTTCCAGAACTTGCTGCTCAAAGAAACTATCTCAAAAGCATTCTGTGAACTCCTCATCCAGGCTATTACTGCCTAATCATTACCTATGATTATTGCTGTCGCTTTATCACAGGCACACAATATTTCTTCTTGTATACTATGTCCTACATTGTGGTTACTGTTAGGGGCCTGTAGACCACTCCCACTAGTGACTTCTTCCCCCCTCTATTCTTCAGCTCCCCCCAATTCTGCACCCTGACCCCCTGAACCAAGATCATCTCTAACTGTAAATGCCATTCTTGATCAGCAGTGCTACCCCTGCACCTTTACCTAGCTTCCTATCCTTCTTGCATTAGGGAAGGTGATGGTATAGTGGAATAGTCGCTGACTAGTAATCCAGAGACCCAGGGTAATGGTCTGGGGACCTGGGTTTAAATCCCACAATGCAGATGGTAGAACCTGAATTCAATAAAAATCTGGAATTAGAAGTCTCGCAATGACTATGGAACCATTGCTGATTGTTGTAAAAACCCATCTGGTTTACCTGAAGGAAACCTGTTGTCCTTACCTGGTCTAGCTTACATGTGACTCCAGTCCACAGCAATGTGATTGAAATGCCCTAAGAATCCACTTACTTGTAACAAACCACTATAAAAGTCCCCAAAAAAGGAATGAAACCGGACGGACCTCCCGGCATCGACCAAGACACCGGAAACGACAATGACAAAGTCCTCCTTACTAACATCTGGGGCTTTTGCCAAAATTGGGAGAGCTGTCTCACAGACTAGTTAAGCAACAGCCTGACATAGTCACCCTCATGGAATCATACCTTACAAATGATGTCCCACCGGCAAGACAGGCCCAGCAAAGGTGGCGGCACAGTGTTATACAGTCAGGAGGGAGTTGCCCTGGGCGTCCTCAACATCGACTCCAGACCCCATGAAGTATTATAGCATCAAGTCAAACACCTGCTGATTATCACGTATCGCCCTCCCTCAGCTGATGAATCAGTGCTCCTCCATGTTGAACACCACTTGGAGGAAGCACTGAGGGTGGCAAGGGCACAGAATGTACTCTGGTTGGGGGACTTCAATGTCCATCACCAAGAGTGGCTCGGTAGCACCAGAACTGGCTGAGTCCTAAATGACATAGCTACAAGACTATGTGGCGAGTGGTGAGGAACCAACAAGGAGGAAAAGCATACTTGACCTCATCCTCACCAACCTGCCTGCTGCAGATGCTTCTGTTCATGACAGTATCAGTAGGAGTGACCACCGAACAGTCATTGTGGAGACGAAGTCCCAACTTCACATTGAGGATAGCCTCCATTGTGTTGTGTGGCACTACCACCGTGCTAAATGGGATAGATTTCGAACAGATCTAGCAAAATAGAACTGAAGGCTGGGCATCCATGAGGTGCTGTGGGCCATCAGCAGCAGCAGAGTTGAACTTGAACACAATCTGTATCCTCATGGTCCGGCCCCCAACTCTACCATTACCATCAAGCCAGGGAATCAACCCTGGTTCAATGAAGAGTGCAGGAGGGCAAGGCAAGAGCAGCACCAGGCATAACTAAAAATGAGGTGTCAACCTGGTGAAGCTATAACACAGGACTACTTGGGTGCCAAACAGCATAAGCAGCAAGTGGTAGACAAGGCTAAGCAATTCCACAATGAACAGATCAGATCTAAGCTCTGCAGTCCTGCCACATCCAGTTGTGAAGGTGCTGGACAATTAAACAGCTCACTGTAGGAGGAGGCTCCACAAATATCCCCATCCTCGGTGATGGAGGAGCCCAGCACATCAGTGCAAAAGATAAGGCTGAAGCATTTGCTACAATCTTCAGCCAGAAGTGCTGGGTGGATGATTCATCTCGACCTCCTCTGGAGGTCCCCAGAATCGCAGATGCCAGTCTTCGGTTAATTCAATTCACTCCACGTGATATCAAGAAGCAGCTGACGGCACTGGATACTGCAAAAGCTATGGGCCTTAACAATATCCCGGCAATAGTACTGAATACTTGTGCTCCAGAACTTGCCGTGCCCCTAGCCAAGCTATTCCAGTACAGCTACAATACTGGCATCTACCCGGCTATATAGAAAATTGCCCATATATACTCCTCAATATTCAGAACCTAATTCCTGTCATTCCTGTACACAAAAAGCAGGACAAATCCAACCCGGCCAATTGCTGACCCATCGATCTACTCTCGATCATCAGTAATGGAAGGGATCATCAACAGTGCTATCTAGTGGCATTTGCTTAGCAATAACCTGCTCACTGATGCTCAGTTTGGTTTTCGCCAGGGTCACTCAGCTCCTGACCTCATTACAGCCTCGGTCCAAACATGAAAAAAGAGCTGAACTCCAGGGGTAAGGTGAGAGTAACTCCCCTTGACATCAAGGCCGCACTTAACAGGAGCCCTAGCAAAACTGGAGTCAATGGGAATCAGGAAGAAAACTCTCCTCTGGTTGGAGTCATACCCAGCACAAAGGAAGATGGCTGTGGTTGTTGGAGGTCAGTTATCTCAGCTCCAGGACATCACTGCAGGAGTTTCTCAGTTTTGTGTTCTCGGCCCAACCATCTTCAGCTGCTTCATCAATGACCTTCCTTCCATCATAAGGTCAGAAGTGGGAATGTTCACTGATGGTTGCACGAGGTTCACCACCTTTCGCGACTTCTCAGATACTTTACAGCCTTCCGGACTGAATATTGAGTTCAACAATTTTAG
Organism: Carcharodon carcharias; assembly: GCF_017639515.1. Lineage (NCBI taxonomy): Eukaryota > Metazoa > Chordata > Chondrichthyes > Lamniformes > Lamnidae > Carcharodon > Carcharodon carcharias. Next base: position 101,187,749 of record NC_054483.1, read on the forward strand.
ATCATGAACTCTTTCCTCCTTCCCCACCCCCTTTCCGATCCCCCTTTTTTCCAATAATTTATGTATACTTTTCTTTTCCCACCTATTTCCATTATTTTTAAATGCATTTCCATCCATTGTTTTATCTCTACCTTTTAGCCTATTTCGATCCCTTCCCCCCACCCCACCCCCACTAGGACTATCTGTACCTTGGTCGTCCTGCTTTCTACCCTTAATGTCACCTATTAGCACATTCCTTAGATAATATCACCACCTTCAACACCTCTTTGTCCTTTTGTCTGTGACATCTTTTGGCTATCTCCACCTATCACTGGCCCTCTATCCAGCTCTACTTGTCCCACCCCCCACCCCCCTCAACCAGTTTATATTTCACCTCTTTTCTATTTTTCCTTAGTTCTGTTGAAGAGTCATACAGACTCAAAACATTAACTGTGTTCCTCTCTGCAGATGTTGCCAGACCTGCTGAGATTTTCCAGGTATTTTTGATTTTGTCCTCAGATGCTGAAGCAGTCCATGTCCAAATGCAGCAAGACATGGACAATTTCCAGGCTTGTGCTGAAAAGTGGCAAGTAACATTAGCGCCACACAAGTGCCAGGCAATGACCATCTCCAACAAGAGAGAATCCAACCATCGCCCCTTGATGTTCAATGGCATTACCATCACTGAATCCCCCACTATCAACATCCTGGGGGTTACCATTGACCAGAATCTGAACTGGACTAGCCGTATAAATACTGTGGCTACAAGAGCAGGCCAGGGGCTAGGAATCCTGTGGTGAGTAACTCACCTCCTGACTCCCCAAATCCTGTCCTCCATCTACAAGACACAAGTCAGGAGTGTGATGGAATACTCCCCACTTGCCTGGATGAGTGCAGCTCCCACAACACTCAAGAAGCTTGACACCATCCAGGACAAAGCAGCCCACTTGATTGGCACCCCATCCACAAACATTCACTCCCTCCACCACCGACGCACAGTAGCAGCATTGTGTACCATCTACAAGGTACACTGCAGGAATTCACCAAGGCTCCTTAGACAGCATCTCCCAAACCCACGACCACTACCATCTAGAAGGACAAGGGCAGCAGATAGATGGGAACACCACCACCTGGAATTTCCCCTCCAAGTAACTCACCACCCTGACTTGGAAATATATTGCCATTTCTTCACTGTCGCTGGGTCAAAATCCTGGAACTCCCTCCCTAACAGCACTGTGGGTGTATCTATACCACATGGACTGCAGCAGTTCAAGAAGGCAGCTCACCACCACCTTCTCAAGGGCAATTAGGGATGGGCATAAATGCTGGCCCAGCCGGAGAATGAATAAAAAATTATATATACTCCTCAATATTCAGAACCTAATTCCTGTCATCCTGCAGCCATGTCTCCATAATGGCTACAAGATCATATTTATTCGCTTCAATGTGAGCAATCAATAAATTTACTTTGTTATGAATGCTTCATGCATTCAAATACAGAGCCTTTAGTTTCATCTTTTTGATATTTTTGTAACAACTAGTCTTGATTTTGATGTATTCTTAGGTTTTATCTCTGTGTTCCTTGATTCTATTCTATGGCTCTCATTTCCCATATTACTATGATGGCCTCCTGCCTTGAAACTACTCCTTGGTTTGCCACAACTACCCAAGCTTGATCCCTCACTCCCCTTGTTTAGTTTAAAGCCCTTTCTGCTTCCCTGGTTATGTGATTCGCAAGAACACACATTCCAGCACGGTTCAGGTGCAGACCACCCCAATGGTACAGCCCCCTGCTTTCCCCAGTACTGGTCTCAGTGCCTCACGAACTGGAACTCACTTCTCCCACACCAGTCTTTGAGCCTCACACTCATCTCTCTAATTTTATTTGCCAATTTGCAAAAGGCTCAGTTAATAACCCAGAGATTATTACCTTTGAGGTTCTGCTTCTTAGTTTGGTATCTAACTCCTCATACTGACCATGCAGAACCTCCTCCTTTGTCCTGCCCGTGTTGTTGGTACCTACATGGACCATAACAACTGAATTGCACCCCTCCCACTGCAAGTTCTTGTCCAGCCTTGAGCAGATGTCCTGAACCCTGGTACCGGGCAGGCAACACAGCCTTCTGGACTCCCACTCTTTGCTGCAGAGAACAATGTCAATCCCCCTCATTATACTGTCCTCTACTACCACTACATTCCTGTTTACTCCCCCAGCTTGAACAGCTTCCTGTACCACAGTGCCATGGCCAGCCAGCACATCCACCTTGCAGATATCACTTTCCTCCACACAGGTTGTGAGCACCTCAAAACTGTTTGACAATTGCAAAGCCTGAGGCTCCTCCACTACTGTCTGCTCAGTCCCATTATCTGCCTCACTGACAGTCACATCCTCCTGTCCCTCACTGCTGATCAAAACAGATGACCCTATTCTAAGAGATCTGACAATCTTCTGGAACAAAGCGTCCAGGTATTTCTCCCCCTCCATTATGTTGCACAGTGTCTGCAGTTCAGCTTCCAGATCAATAATCCTGGTCCTGAATTCCTCCAGCTGCTTACGCTTCCTGCAGATGTGCAAGCCCTTTTCTCCAGCTTGGGCCTTTGCCTTTGTTCCAGGCTGGACAACGTGTAACAATTCTCGGCTTACTCGTGGCTAAAAATATGTAAAGAATTCAAGTGTCGGAGAGATCATGAGTCTTGAGGTAAGCTGGGTGAAAGACTTAAATTTCTAGATTTTAAGGAAACACATGAGCCCATTGTTCTTTTCCAACCATTTTCCTCTGGTTCCCATAATGAATCCAAAGTCCCTGATGGACATGTCACCTGCCAGTTCCAGCATTTCATCTTTCAGGTTTTTCCCTGTTTTTGTCTCATGCTTTCTCCAAAGGGTTAATATTGTCCTCATATCTCACTGTCATATCCACCACCACCATTTCATCACCATGTACGAGCACTGGGCCAGCATTAGCAATGAGCCTTGGTTCCAGGGTAGGATGTCCAGCCAAATTTCGAGACAAACTGCTGCAAGCGATCCAAAATTTTATTATGTCTTTTTATTCTGGTGTCCTTAGCCAAAGAGCAGTTACCTGATGTGTGCTAGTGACTCGAATGGGCTGTCCCACCTCCTACACGATTTAATGGTGTTTGGTCGACCCTGAATAAGAGTGGTTCTGACTGGATAAAGGTTACAGCTTAGTAGCAAACTATTAATAAGCCTTGATTGTTTGATATGGAAACAGGTTTTGAGTCAAGAATTCGAGGTGTATTCATTACCATGGTAACTAATTCCAGTTTCTTTGCTTTGGAGTTTGGTCCATTTTAATTATTCAATCTCCCTCCAAGTCGCATATCTATTTTTTGGTTTGGGTTTTACCGTTGGGTTACTCTTGGTCTGCACAAATCAATGAAGCCACTGGAGTCGTCCTCTGTTCCTGTTTCACCATATTTCTCATGTAGGACGTCATCAACTTCTCTGAGAACCTTGAGCCCTCTCTCGGATTTGATCACCGTCTTGTTGTTCGTTCCACTGTACTCGAATGATGCTCGAATCACAGAGTCTGGCGAGTGTTCCAGTGCTTCCAATTTCCTAATGATGGATTTGCAGCTTTGGGATACCCAGTCCCTCATTCCCATTGCTACTGTACAGGATTCTGTCCATGATATGTGGAGGGAGGTGCAGGAATTCCTTTACTGCGTTCTTGATTAGGTGATCAAGATTAATCAGTATCAAATGATGATATATTCTCTATCATGTGGGTTTTAAGCATTTCTATCCATTGGATTGGACAAAGTGCTGCTGTCTTCAGACTCTCTGTCCATATTTTCAATTTGGGCCCCCATTGCTCCTCAGCTACCCCCATCCACGGGTCAATTCTAGCTCCCAAGTACTTCTCTATCTCACCAGTTGGTGTGTATGTGATGGGGCAACCTTGCATTGCCAGTTTTCCAGGAAGTTGTGCAGGTAGGTCTTAGCTTTATGTATGAAGTAGAAGCTCATAGTCTTCCCGGCATTCATTTCAAGTCCTGTACATTAGTAGAAAGCCTAGACTATTGCTAGATTATTACTAATACCAACGTGGGAGTCGCTCAGGAGAACAATGTCATCGGTGAATGCCAATGCTGAGCAACTAATCTGCCTTCCCTGCAGGGGTACTTTTACACCCATGTTTTCCTCCTGTAAGGAACAGATCAATGGGTCCGTTGCAATATTAAATATGAAGACCAGCTGACCATCTCTAAATGCCCAGAGGACATGGCTAACAATGTAGTCAGCAATTGGTGATCAGTGCAGAGAGTGAACTTTCTATCATAGAGATACATGTGCCAATATTCATAAGTGTAAATGCAGACAAGCACTTCCTGCTTTCCAGTAGAGTTTTTGCGTTCAGTTTCTTACAGTGGGTTTGGTGCAAATCAATTGCTCATTCGCTTTCGTCAAGTGCTGCAATGGAGTACAGGCCCAGTTGCAGTTCCCGATGCATCTGTTGTGAAAGTCTTTCCACATATGGGTTGAAATACACAAGGACTGATGGAGACGTTGCTACCTTCACCCTTAATAGTCCAAACGCTACTTGCTGTGTGATTATCCATTCCTATTGTGCATGTTTGTGAAGTAGCTTCTGGAATGGCTCCACAATCTCTCTGCATTTAGGAGCAAATTTGTGATTAAAAAGTGCTAGACAGAGGAACAATACCAACTATTTCACATTAGACAGTGTCAGAAGCCCATACATGGCTTTGACATTGTCGTCTGGAATCTTTACTCCAGCTGCTGTCACTTGGTACCCTAGAAAGTCAATCTCAGGTGCCGCAAATGTGCACTTTCCTTGCTGAGAGTCAGATTGTGCAAGTTGAGAGACCGCACTGATTGTGTTCTACTTTAACCCTTCCATGGTCAAGATGTTATCAAGTAGTTTGAGTGTCACGTCAACATCTGATAAGACTGAAAGAAAGGATTTTCTGCAATGTATTAGGTGTTGAACATAGTCCACTGGGCATTCTGTGGTACTGAAACACACCTTCCTGAGTAACTAAAGCTGTAAGATATCAGCTTTTCCTGTCCAGGGGTATCTGGAGATAGCTCTGTCACCTGTTAAGCTTTGTTAATGCTGTGGAGTCATGAAATGATGCTGATAGTTCTTGGATTGTAGGAAGTGGATACCTGTCTGGAATGAGAGCTTTGTTGATCACCTTACAGTTGACAGTCTGTTTGCCATTTTCTCATTGTGCAATTACTAGATTTGATATTCACGACAATGAGTCAATTTGCTTAATGACACTGTCTGCTTCTAGTCATTCAGCTCCTGTGACACTTTGGCACAGGTTGCAAATGTCTCAATTTTTGTGAAACTGGTGGAACTGATGTTGACACGAGAAGCCTGACTGGTACCCCTTAATCTCCCAACTCCAGTCAGTAAGCAAGGATATTGGGCATGTATAGTCTGCGTCATCAATCACATTAATGTGCGGTCCGGTGGGATCTACAAGTTTGAATCGAATCCTATCAAAAAGGTTTATCCCATAAGCCTTTGGCTCCATAGAAATTGAACAGCTGCCAGTACCCAAAAGCCAAATGGGTTGCCAGCAATCAGCGATTTTGTTTTTGACAAGGTTAACCAGACCAACAAATATTGTACAACCTTACCCGAGACAAAAGGGTAAAGAGGCTGCAAAATGGAAAAGATATTTTGCAGAGATTGAAAAAGTGAATCAACCATTAGTAAAATAAACACTTTTTGCAAGAAAGTTGAGACTCTAAGAATTCATGCAAACTGGATATTCGAACCTAATTTGTAGCCCCACCCTCCCCCGCCCTGTCAATATCTCCTATTGCAAGCTGAAAAAAAAACACACTTAAAGCACTGCCCACACCATTTCGCCCAGTGTAAGATGCAAGTCTATTGTCTTGTTAACAAGTCTAACTGGCCCTTAAGTAGCCTTTTAAAAATGGCAGGTGGGCTGCCAATCTCAACGCCTGCCTGGTATGATGACCAATGTTGAAGCGTTTGGGGTGGCATTGTGGGGGGGTTGGGAGGGGTTGGAGAGAGGTGGGGGGGTGGTGGTGGTGGTGGTGTGTGGGGGGTACCCGATTTCTGAGCATTAATTTCACCTCCTTGAATCTGTCAGCACCATCCTATCAGTTGAATCCAAATCCTGACCATTCAAGGTTTAAAAACAAAATGAATGGAGTTAAAGGAGAAGTTGTTCAAAATGAGAATGTGTTTAAACTGTAGCAGATGAAGTCTGGTTGGGTCTCCGTTCAAGGAAGGAGCAGAGAGATCTCAGACCATCCTGGTGGGTGTGGAGATGTACAGGGATCAGATATCACGGTGAAAAGAAAATGGTTAGGGCAAACAAACTGGGTATTGTTAGTGACAGGGTTTCAGATGATTCGCTGATACTGAGGAAGGAGATGGAAAAGGGAAGAAAAAAATAGCCTTGGCAGCAAGAATTGAAGTCAGTGGGGTAGGAAGCGATGTCTGCCATTGCAGTCTGGTGGATTTTGAGAAGGAGCGGGCTGTGTGGGGCTGGGAGACAGAGGATGGAGGGCAGATCTCCAGAGGAGATGAGGTCGGTGACTGTCTTGGAAAAGACATTCGGTTTTGATGTTCGGTGTTGGGGTCATGGTCCAGGGGGTGTTAGGCGGAAGTGCTGGAGTGTTTGATGTTTGGTCTCTGCGAGGAAGAGGTTAGTTTGCCAAACAAAACAGCAGCAAGATAAAAGCAAAATACTGCAGATGCTGGAAATCTGAAAGTGACACCTTCGGTCTGTCCACAAGCATGACCCAGACCTCCCTGTTGCTTGCCGTTTCGAACCACCACCCCGGTCTCATGCCCACATGTTCCTCCTTGGCCTGCTGCAATGTTGCAGCTCAATGCAAACTGGAGGAACAGCACCTCATCTTCCGATTAGGCACTTTACAGCCTTCCAGACTTAACATTGAGTTCAACAACTTCGGACTTTCTCTTCCATCCTCACCTCCCTTTTATCCCCTTTTTCCAATATTCATTTTTATTTTTTAATGTCTATTTTTTATCCACTTATTTTTATTTATCTTTATTTATTCTCATTTTTATTCATTGTTTTATCCCCACCTTTTATCCTATTTTCGATCTTTTCTCCCACCACCGTCCACTCCCCCCACCCACCTCCACTAGAGCCATCTGCCACTTGCTCATCTTGTTCTTCCCAGAGTGCTTACCCTTGTCCTGCTGTTACCACATTCTGCTTTCTACCTTAATGCCACCATCAGCACCTCCTTTAGCCCTTACCACTACCATTAACATCCCTTTGTCCTTTTGTTCATGACATCTTTGTCAATCTCTCCTTTGCCTCCACCTATCGCTGGCCTTCAATCCAGCTTCACCTGCTCCACCCCTCTTAAACAGTATAAATTACATCACATTTTTACTTCTCTTTAGCTCTGAAGAAGAGTCATGTGGACTCGAAACGTTAACTCTGTCTTTCTCTCCACAGATGCTGTCAGACCTGCTGAGTTTTTCGAGCATTTTCTGTTTTTGTTTTAAAACAGCAGCAGCCTTGTCATCTGGCAATGTTAGAGCAGAAGCTGAGAGCAGGGTGCAGCAAGCTCAGAGAGAGACAGGCTAGAGTGAGTGAAGGGAGCAGAGAAAGTGAGACCATCAATGTCACACCAACAATTCATGATGCTAAGAGCATGAGGACAGAGGGAGAAGGAAATTGCAGGCGGGTAAAAGGGTCTGCTGTGTGGGGGCAGAGCTTTGAGCCATAGGAGTGGGCACAAAGGTGATGGAAAAATAGCAGAGTGTTATGCCAAGCTCAAAATACATTCAAGTGGGGATATAGGAGGATGAAACTGTGGCCTTTGTTAAGGGCAGGTTGTTCATTCCGGATCAGAGGATTGGTGGAAACACAGCAAGAGGTGGGATGAAGAAGGGAGGGTCAGAGGGAAGTGAAAGAGAAGGAGGATCCAGAGAAGTTTTGGCAGCCATAAGATGTTGAAGTTTACGGTCAATCACCCCTTAAAGGAAGAAATTGTTTTTAAGCACTGGATGAGGTGAAGGATGAAATGAAGCTGCAGAAAGACAATATTGAGAGAGAGAGTCGGCGTTGCTGAAGAGTGCTTATGTGCAAGGCACTGAGTGTGGATCTCGGGATGTGGGGGGGATTGCAAAATGTCTGAGATTATGGGTGCATCCAAAATGTGTGAGGTGGAATTTCAATTGCTTTATGGCCATTGCTGAGGCAGGAGTGACTAATGAAATCAATTTTGGTAGGTACCTGATTAAACAGGAGAAGGGAAATTAAAAGCAATGAAGGTGAACAAATAGAAAAGATGAATGAATTTCTGAGAGAGAAGAACAGAACTTCAAGGTGAGCATTCCTGGTAGGAAAGGAACAGTGAAATAAACACTGCCCAGGCAAATGGAATATCAATGGCCTTTCATCAGAACAAGAAGTTGTTAGAGATTAAACAGATTTTGAACAGGTCCACAGGTGGGTGAGGGGAGGAAAGAACAGAATGGGGAACTCTGAGACGGGGTGGAAGGCAGGAGAGATTAAACGAAGGGATGAGGGCAATAGTGTGGGCAATAGAACAGACACCGCCAAGAAACCTTGTTAACCATGGCCTGGAGTTGACGAAAATGAAGATATATCGGAGCACTTGTGTGGAAGGCTGCATCACCTGAGCAGCTGCGATGTAAAAAATGGGAAAATGGAATGGAAAAGGCTGGAAATTGGAAGCAAAGTTGTTACAAGTTTTCAGTGCAGGGCAAAAGCAGGAAGTAGCATCAATACAGTCATCAATGTACAGGAAGCAGACATGAGGGATGGGCCTGACTGAGACATATTCCACAAAAATGCAGGCAAAGCTAGGACCCATCTGTGCTCCCATTGCAACAACCTTTATTTTGAGGAAGTGAGTGAGGTTAAAGGAGAAATTATTCAATATAAGAACAGGTTGGTCTGATGGGCAGAGGTGTGGCCAGGCATATCTTCAAGGAGTAAGTGGTGAGACTTCCCAATTCAGAATAGGAGTGGCGGTAAAGAGGGTTCGGGCCTGGAAAGTGGGGATTGTTGAAGTGGCAGAGGGTGATGAAGAGTCATGGATATAGGTAGGAAAAAACTGGACAAAGAGAAAAAAATAGTAGCAATCAGAAGAAATCAGTTCAGTGGGACAGGAACTGGCTGAAATGATGGCTCTACCAGGTCAGTCCTGTTTGTGGGTCTTGAAGGAGGTAGAAGCTGGTTGTTCAGGGTTGAGAATCTGAGATTGGAGGTGAGGGAGAGAAGAGGCGATCAGCGCTGTTTGAGAGTAGTCTGTGGTGATAATTGGCCAGATATTGGATTTGTCCTGCTGTGTGTATACAAGGTATATCTAGCCAATTTTCCATATTGTTGTGTAGAAGTCAGTGTTGTAGCTCTATAGGAACAGTTAGGTAGGCATTCAGCTACCTGGAGCACAAGTCTTCAGCTATACAACCTGAATGCTGTCAGGGTCTTGGGAGGGTAGCCTTTCCTATCTGCTGGGCTCATTCACCTGATGTGAATCAAATTGGCTGAAGATTGGCATCTGTCATATTGGAGACCTTGAGAGGAGGCAAAGATGGATCATTCACTTGGCACTTCTGGCTGAAGATGGCTGCAAATGCTTCAACCTTGTTTAGCACTCTGCTTGTCATTATTCATGGAGCCTCCTCCTCCAGTGAGTTGTTTAATTGTCCATCACCATTCACGACTGGATGTAGCAGGACTGCAGAGCTTAGATCTGATCCATTGGTTGTGGAATTGCTTAGCTCTGTCCATCACTTGCTGCTTACGCTGTTTGGTACACAGGTCATCCTGTGTTGGACCTTCACCAGGCTGGCAACTCACTTTTTAGGTATGCCTGGTGCAGCTCCTGGCATGCCCTCCTGCACTCTTCATTGAACCAGGGTTGATCCCCAAGCTTGACAATAGTAGTGAGGAATATGTCAGGCCAGGAGGTTATGGATTGTGGTTGGGTACAATTCTGCTGCTGCTGATGGCCCACAATGCCTCATGGATGCTCAGTTTTGAGCTGTTAGATCTGTTTGAAATCCATCCCAATTAGCATGGTGGCAATGCCACACAACGGGGTGGACACTATCCTCAGTATAAAGACAGGACTTTATCTCCACAAGGACTGTGCATTGGTCACTCCTGCCAGTACTGTAATGTACAGATGCATCTGTGACAGGTAGATTGAGGGCAAAGTGAAGTAGGTTTTTCACTCTTGGTTTTCTCACCATCTGCCGTAGACCCTGTCTGGCAGATTTGTCCTTCAGGACTCTGCGTAATGGTGCTACTGGGCCTCCACTACCTCACCCCTTATCTTCACCACCACCACCTGGAAGTTCCCCTCCAAGTCACTCACCATCCTGACTTGGAAATGTATTGCTGTTCCTTCACTGTCACTAGGTCAAAATCCTGGAACTCCCTCCCTAACAGCACTGTGGGTGTACCTACACCACATGGGCTGCAGCGGTTCAAGAAGGCAGCTCACCACCACCTTCTCAAGGGCAACTAGGGATGAGCAATAAATGCTGGCTCAGCCAGTGATGCCCACATCCTGTTAATGAATAAAAATGAAATTCAAGATGGTAGTGGGGAACTACCTTCTATGCCCATGCCCCCCTCTGCCTTTTCCAAGTCGTGTTCAGTATGGAGGAGTATGAATTCATGCTAAGGAGGGGTTGTAGGGGTAATCAGTAGGAGGTTTCCTCACTCGTGTTTGACCTATTGCCATGAGACTCCATGGGTTTTGGAGTCGATGTTGAGGATTCCAGGGCCACTCCACCCTATCACACTATTGCAGTATCTTTACAGTGCAGAAGGAGGCCATTTGGCCCATCAAGTCTGCACTGGCTCTCTGAAAGAGCATTCCACCTAATCCCACTCCCCTGCCTTATCCCTGTAACGTTGCACATTCTTTCTTTTCAGGTATCAATCCAATTGTCTTTTCAATACCTCGATCAAACCTCCCTCCACCACCCTCTCAGGAACTTCGTTCCACATTCCAGCCACCCTCTGGGTAAAAACATTTTCCTTCACATCACTTTAACTCCTTTTGCCAATTATTTTGAATCTGTGCCCTCTAGTTCTTGATGCTCTCTTGAGTGGGAACATCAAGACGTATCACACTCAGGGGTGAGTTTAAAGCAGTTTGAGCACAGGATGGGTTTATCACGGGTGACAGTCTTTCATTCCATCAGTGTTATGTATTGTTTCTGTGTGACAATAGCAACAAAATTGTTATGTTCCTTTTAAGCAACTCTGGAAAAGATATAAATCTAGATTTTATTTCAGTGCCTTGAGTGTCCCTCTTGTTTTTCATAGGTGCAGGGCTCACCAGGGCCTTATGATAGGCGGCAGGGGCAGCAACCTTTATTCCAGAGGTTCATCAGATCCATCAGTAGAGTCTTCCTCTGGGGCCTGTGGATTTGCGTCACTATCCTCATCCTCCAGTGGGTCGCCCCTTGCCAGTGCCAGATTGTGCAGAGCACAACAAACAACAATGATAAGCGACCCGCACTCCAGGGGATATGGCAGCATTCCCCCTGATTGATCCAGGCTTCAGAACCTCAATTTCAGCAGCCTAATGGTCCTCCCAACCACTGCCCTTGTGGAGGCATGACTCCTATTGTACCTCTCCTCTGCTTCTGTCCTTGGGTGCTGGAGTGGCATCCTCAGTCACCTTTTCAAGGGATATCCTTTATCACCCAGCAGCCAACCACCCAGCCAGGCTGGAGCCACGAGCAACCTTGGCACCTGGGAGTGTCTCAGGATGTAAGCATCTTGGGAGCTGCCAGGGTACCTTGCACAGACTTGCAGAATCTGGGTCTTGTGATCACACACTATCTGCACGTCCATGGAATGGAAGCCCTTCCTGTTGATGAAGGCACCTGACTGGCCTGTTTGTGCCTTGATGGCCACATGTGTGCAGTCGTTGGCACCCTGGATGTGGAGGAACCCAGCAATCACTGCAAAGCTTCTGGCTCGCTCAGCCTGACTGGCTTCTTCCATCCGGTAATGAAAGTCATCACCTGTCTGAAGAGAGCGTCAGTGACCAGCTTGATGCAACTGTGGACAGCTGACTGGGAGACTCCACACAGATCCCCCACAGAGCCCTGGAAAGAACCTGATGCAAAATAATTGAGGGCTACTGTGACCTTTAAAGCCAATGGCATTGGGTGTCCACCCACGCAGTTGGAGGGGATCTCTGGCTCAATCATCTGGCATATGGATGTCATGGTGTCCCTACAGAGTCAAAGCTTTGGCAAGACTGGACCTCAGACATGCTGAGGTAGCTGGATCAGTGCCTGTACACTCTGACTGCAGGATAGTGGCGTCTTTTACAGTCTCTTCCACCTTGCTCTCCCTGCTGGCCCTGCACCCTCTGTGTCAGCACCTCTTCTCCTACAGATCTCTCCCTGGGATGCTGCCAGTAGACACCTGGCCTCCTCTCCCTTCTGCCCCTCTCTTCCTCTTTGGAGGATGTGCTCCGAGCGGAGACCACGATTCCCATCTGAAATACAAACCCGCAGAGGAGTGGAATAATACGGCTCGTGAATTGTGTGAACAAATTAAAATGTTGGAATGAACAATAAAAATCTAGAGTGAAGAGATGGCTATTTGAAGAGATTTAAATTAGGCCCATTTGGAATGGGTTCAGGCAAAACTACAAGATCTTAATGTTCAAGGATCAAACCAAGCAGGAGTATGAAACTCTTTAGTATAAACATAAAAAGCATTTGAATAACATTCTTGATGCAGCAAAAAGAGATTTTGATAAGAAGAGAAATGTTACCGCACAAAGGAGACATTTTCACCTTATTGTCTCAATGAAAATTTGCTGCATTTAAGCTTGGAATAGGAGCTTGAAGATGGAATTACACCTATAGCAAATGACAAAGATGACATTTGGACTGTGGATTTCAGCACAATATTCTTTGCTGAGCCAAAGACTGGGAGAAGGAGGAAAAAGAAACATAAGCATTTGAGTTATGATAATTCTCTGATGTATAAATTCTACTAATCCTACTTGCTTCTTGTATTGGCTTTTGTTTTGGTTCAGCCTTTGTAATTGTGTCATACGACATGTGTAAATGTGCAACAAAATGAAAGGTTTGTTTGCATAGGATGCCATAATTTATTTGTTGAAAGGTTCTGTTAAGTTCTTGTAAAGAAAGTGTAAAACCATTGTAAAGAAACCTTCACAGTCATAAAGCTTGTGTCCTTCCAAGGGGTAGATGTTAAGAAACATAGTTCCAGAGTCAAGAACTGGGGTTCCTGGTGAACCTTGGGTCTTCCGTGCATTGGCAGCTGGGAAATAGCCACAAATGCTCAGTTCAGGTTTTTTCCGCTCTTCAGGTTGGGGACCAGCCCTGCACCGAAGTAAAGAAACAGAACAGCCTGAAAATGCAGGTCAGATGACCTGGAATGGAGCACCATTATCTGGCAGGGGGGGCAGGGAGAGGCCTCAAACCAGGGAGGGAGGCAGGGAGAGGCCCTAAACCTGGGAGGGGGGCAGGGAGAAACCCCAAACCAGGGAGAGAGAGAGACCCCAAACCAGGGAGGGGGGCAGGGCGAGGCCCTAAACCTGGGAGGGGGACAGGGAGAGGCCCCAAAAGGCAGTCCCCGGCCAAGGGGTAAAAACCAGAGGACAAAAATAGGTCACTTACATGATATTCAAGGAAGGAGCAGAGTAATGGACTCCAAATTCAAAAAACTGCAGGGAGCAGACTTTAAGTGCGGTGGGGATGAGAGGAGCCCTGAAGATCTGAGAAGACATTCAAAGATTGGTGACTCTGTGATGCGAGATATTGAGGTAAAGGTGCCCCTTTGGAGAAGTGGTGTTCTGCTTGGCAGGGCAAGGTTCTGAAATTATGATTGAAACCGTGCGAGGTGGGTCGTCATTGAAGCAGTCCGAGTGGGAATGACATTTGAAGAGAACTCCAAGATGAGATCTTCAAAGGTGGAGATTTGGAATCCTTGTGAGAGAGACTAAGTTTCGGTGAGATTGGTTAGCTCATAATGTGGTAAACATCTGGCGGATTGTTAAGAAATCCATGGAATCTGTTTTGACCAAATCTGTCATTTATTGTGTCATGTGGTGTGTTCGACCACAGTTTGCCTGTTAATTCATATGTACCTATACTTATCCTGAATATTAGAGCATAAGATAAATATTGTAAACTGTTTGTCTTTCTGACCTTGTATAGTAAAGTTTATTTGTTTATTCAGCCAGCGGAATCTTTATTCACTTAGTAAGCATCTTGAATTTCAAACTTTATCTACATTAACAAAAACATTGTTGGTCCCTAAGCAGATCTCCCCCCACCCCTCCAGCCCCCAACCACGTCCTGGGGTTTGGTCAAGGATCACAACAGTATCCATGAGCATTAAGAAGCAGAATTAATAGCTGTGCTGAATTCTGCACATGGGTGTTGCACTGTTCAAACATTTATTGTTGAAAGAACATAGTGAAACAGTAGCCAGAACCTTGCGCCCTTTGCCCTCCTCCATTTCTGAGCACCACCCCACTCCCCCGATTGAAAGTGTGTCCTCTTCACTTGTACCTTCCTCTGAAACTCCTGCCTCTCCTTGACCAGGTAGATCTCTTCCCCCTGCTCGCAAACCAACTCTAAACTTCCCACCTCCATTGGCATCAGCACTGCCAGATTCCACCAGTCCGCTTCATTCGATTGCATTATGCTTCCTCTCCTCTTGTGAGGACAAGCAGGCTCATGAGTCCCTCTTTGATATGACTGAGGTTTACATGCTCCTCCCCAGCATCACCGGTCTAGTTCTAGGCAGCCTTGTTTGGGCGCAGATCAATGTGGCAACTGGAGCTAATGGTTTACCAGCTTCCAGCCCACCAAATTCATGCCCAAACTAGACATGCGCGCAAGATGCAGAGGCTCTTCCTTATCTGCCCTCAGAGCGGAGAAGGTGAATCATCTTCTTCTGACACTGCACAGGGATCCTGTGGGTGACCCCACAGCTGCTGACTATAGCTGCCACCTCTGTCCAGGCTTTCTTGGTGAAATGTGGAAGCTTCCTTTTGCCATGACGTGGCAGCAGTGTCTCCTGTCGCTCGCTCGCTGCCTGACTACAGGAGAGTCTGCAAGCAGTCACTGTAAAGACAAGCAACTGCAGCCATTTCCAGAGCCACTTCCTTGGCTTGATCCAAGGACTCAAGTCCTTTGACAATTTGGCCCTGCTTTTGATTCTAGACACTGAGAACTGACTGGCTCCTGCCACTGAACAAACCCCCAAAACCCTTCACCGCAGTCTTCACAGCTTCCTCTCTGCTGGCCTTTTAATCCCACAGCTGACTTCATGGAGTCAGGCTGCCCCATTCCCGATTTCCCCCTGCCCCCTGGCAGTGCTTGCCCTCTCAGAAAGCAAGTTTCGCGCTGGGTGACTGTAAATTGGCCGGCTAACGCGTGATTGCTTTTCGGCTGCCGGGGTCAGGTGGGAGTTTACATCTGCTTCCGGGCCCACCATTCGCACACGCCAGGCACTTTGTCATGATTGCTGCAGTTTTTCCTCATGAACAAGTTCCGTGATGCTTTGGAAGTAAGTTGAATGTCTTCTGAGCATTTTAAGGGCAAATAGGTGATCACAAATGATATGGTTTGAGTGTTGTGTGATTTTCATTTCAGGTCACTTAATTGCCAATGATGTCAATTAATCGCTATTTGATGTCGAATAATGACTAAATGGTTACTTTTGAATGTAGAGGATCGCCAATGAGAGCATGTGAACACTGTTGAATGTAGAGGGTCACCAATGAGAGCGTGTGAACACTGTTGAATGTAGAGGATGTAGAGGATCACCAATGAGAGCATGTGAACATTGTTGAATGTAGAGGATGTAGAGGATCACCAATGAGAGCATGTGAACATTGTTGAATGTAGAGGATGTAAAGGATCACCAATGAGAGCATGTGAACACTGTTGAATGTAGAGGGTCACCAATGAGAGCATGTGAACATTGTTGAATGTAGAGGGTCACCAATGAGAGCATGTGAACACTGTTGTATGTAGAGGATGTAGACGGTCACCAATGAGAGCATGTGAACATTGTTGAATGTAGAGGATGTAAAGGATCACCAATGAGAGCATGTGAACACTGTTGAATGTAGAGGGTCACCAATGAGAGCATGTGAACACTGTTGTATGTAGAGGATGTAGAGGGTCACCAATGAGAGCATGTGAACATTGTTGAATGTAGAGGATGTAAAGGATCACCAATGAGAGCATGTGAACACTGTTGAATGTAGAGGGTCACCAATGAGAGCATGTGAACACTGTTGTATGTAGCGGATGTAGAGGGTCACCAATGAGAGCATGTGAACACTGTTGAATGTAGAGGATGTAGAGGGTCACCAATGAGAGCATGTGAACACTGTTGAATGTAGAGGGTCACCAATGTGAGCATGTGAACACTGTTGTATGTAGAGGATGTAGAGGATCACCAATGAGAGCATGTGAACATTGTTGAATGTAGAGGGTCACCAATGAGAGCATGTGAACACTGTTGAATGTAGAGGGTCACCAATGAGAGCATGTGAACACTGTTGTATGTAGAGGATGTAGAGGATCACCAATGAGAGTATGTGAACATTGTTGAATGTAGAGGGTCACCAATGAGAGCATGTGAACACTGTTGAATGTAGAGGGTCACCAATGAGAGCATGTGAACACTGTTGTATGTAGAGGATGTAGAGGATCACCAATGAGAGTATGTGAACATTGTTGAATGTAGAGGATGTAGAGGATTCGCCAATGAGAGTATGTGAACATTGTTGAATACAGAATAATGTCAAAATTTTCTGGTGGGGTGGGCCATCAATTAACCTCATTCAGCAGCCAATTGAGGGGGATTATGCCATACAGCCAATTTTTTCAATGGTGCAGGAGTCCCAGACCATGTTACAAAGCAAAGTTTATAAGATTTTTTTGGAACTGTCTCTTTGATTTAAAGTAAAATGGAGAAATGAAGGGGGTCATGTGACCTCTGAATTTTTCCTGGCAACAAACCTGGGTGGCTTGTTTGCTATGAAAACAAGAGGGGCCCAAAGAGACTTGCTGAGCAGGGGCAAGATGTACATATCTGTGGACAATGGCAAGAGCATTGTGCTGACTGTAGATAGACTTAGTCTCCAAGTTTCACAGGAAGGTGTTAGGAATGTCAGCTTTTATAAATGGTTACTTTAAACTGTCTGTTTAATTCCAAGGTAATATAAAATCGGGGGTCTAGGTGATAGAAGAAATGCCAATTAACTATCTTGATTCAAGTCCCATGTGATTCACATTGCCACGGAGATTGGTTTTTGGAAGGGAATGAGTCCATAGGAAGCCATCGTCGTAACAGGCTACAGCGTTTTCTAAGATATCCCTCAAACTTAGGTCAGTCTGCAGCTATCTGAGAGAGAGAGAGAGAGAGAGAGCTCATTCTGCACCTGGAGAAATGCTGACCCTGTCCTTCACCAGACAGAACAGAGGTGGAAGTTCATGCTCAGATTGAAGAGACCAAGTTCATCAAGGTCTAATGGAGGCTAGAAGATTTTCCTAGCTTGGGATAGAGAGAAAGGATCTCCAGTATAACTCAGTGAAAGTCAATTCTGGGATTAAGGGCTACCTGGCTTGGAAAGGGAAAAGGAAGTATGCTATTGGGAATGGAGAGTAGCTTTGGTCTGCTTCCAGGAGACTAAAGTGCCTACATAATGTAAAGAAGGGGTGGGGAACCTACAGCCCATGGGCTGGATACAGCCCACAGGAAGATTTCTGAAAATACAGACCTATGACAGTAGGGCCTTCAAAATAGCATCTATTATCATCATTAAGAATTTGCTTTGATTAAAAGCGTCAGCTAAATTACTATAATAATACTTAATATAATATTCAAATTTGTTGGTGGAGTGATTGATTAGATGTTTATAAATGACATGGCGGCCATCCTAATTTTCAAATCTCATGCATATGCAGTTGTTCACAGTTCGCACATAATTCCAACCCTGTATGTTTACTAGTAAAAACAGTAAAGCTACTACAAACAGAAGAGTGGGTGCAGAGTGTTGTGTTTTTAATGAAAAATGGACAAATGATTATCTTTTAGGGGAGGTGAAATGCAAAACCTTGTGCCTGATTTGTGGGCAAGTGATTTCTGTTACAAAAAAAAGTCAACGTAGAAAGACACTAGAGCATGAAGCACATCAGATATGAAGAAATTCAAGGACAAGTGCAAGGGGACAAAATTAAAGCACTTCAAAAGAATCTGAATGTGCAGCAAGCAGTTTTCACAAGGCTGAGAAAGGAGATGGACAGTTGCAAGTAGCAGCATCATCAGAACAAGGGCAGTTAGAGATGGGCAATAAATGCTGGCCTAGCCAGTGATGCTCACATGCCATGAACAAATAAAAAAAACATAATGAGGCAAATTAAGCCATTGCATTAAAACAGCAGGTGAATTGAACGTTTCTGTATCTTTTCAAAATAAACTAAATTAAATTGATTTTTGTGTGTGGCCTGTGACTGATTTTGTCTGTGTGAATGGCCTGTGATAAGGAATAAAGGTTCCCCAACCCGATGTAAAGTGTAACTATGACAGGAGATTTTCAGTAATTTCAAAAGTTAACCAGGGAAGCTTTTCTAACGTTTAAAGAATGAGCTGCCTGCAAAAATAATGTTTAATCATTGTTGCTCTTTGTTTATTTGGTGCAGTAAGGGTCTTAAAACTCGATCTTATCATATAATTCATCTAGTCAGTCACTGGAAATTCAAATAACCTTTTCAAAAGTTATCGGTCTTTTTAGAGATTGTAATGATTGTTAAACCTGGTACAACCAGATGAGATGGTTGCACAGAGGGAAGCCATTGAATTAAATAGTAGCCATTAATAGTTTGAAAAATGCATGTGCCATCACAGACGTCCCACTGAGGAATGCTATAATATGGAAGGTAGTAGTAGCTGGGCTGACCAAACCCCAAAGTAAAACTTGGTCGGACTATCTCAATGATTTTTAAATTTGTATTTATTGCGAGAAGGTGTGTGAACTAGAGTCGGAAGTAAGGATTCCACAACCGCTTTTGGAGATCTTTAAATATTAAATTGAAACATTTATTAACAAAAGAAAAGAAAACTTATACACCAGATTACAGTTATACAATTAAATTTAGTCTTTTAACATTTCCCAAAAGATTTCTACTCAGCTAGAATCAAAAATAAACATAATTTTCCAGGCTACAGTCCCTATAGATTCTTAATCTATAAAACATCCAGTAATATTACCGCAAGGCACCCACTGTTGCTATAAGGGATGTTTTTCACAATCTCCTCTCTCCCTCTCACTTGACAATGGAAATCCAAAGTTTGTAACAAAACCTTGCTTTCTGGAAAAACCAGACACTTCTCTGGGGTGGCTAGTAGCTGCTTCCTTCACAGGACTCTGCTTGCACAGCAGAGTCTTCTAGATCACATGGCCATACACACCTCATACAGCTTTAAATCTTCCCTTAAGTAAATTTTTCCCCTTTCAACTTTAAGCCAATTATTTTTAGCTTTCTTTTGAAAGTTACCTTTCCCAGAATCTGAAGATCTTTCACGTTGTCTTTGTGGCCACTACTTTCAGGAAAAATGAACTTAATAACTTTCCTTTATTTATTTATTTATTATCTTCGCTAGTTGTAAAACTTTCTTTTTCCTCTTTGAAATTTTCCTTTTGCCTCTTTGAAATTCAATAGCCAAAGATTCACTCTTGATTTATCTCCTATTGCAAGTTCCTATTCATGTTATATTTACTAAGATCCCATCTTAGCTCACTCATTCCCACTTCAAAAATGCCTGCTTTACACCTAACCCTTTGATGGTTTAAGCCTTACAGCCTAACTGTCTTCAGCCTAATTAAATTAACCACCCACACCCACAACACACACAACACACAACACAACACACAGGCCCCACATGACTGCTTCACAGTATTCCACAGTAATATTGGAAAAAATTATATTTTCTTTACACCTCCACCCATATGGAAAAATGAAGCATCTTAATTCTAAAAAACAATTTCAATTTCTCAACCCATTTTGTATTTCTTGCTATACTTATCTATATACACAAAACTATTACACTACCAAGTACATGTATTAACATAACAATATGCAAGTCTTTTGTATCAACAGAGGTCATTTCAGTTCATTGTCCATGTTTCAAATGTTCAATTTCCTTTGAACTTTAAACTCTTGGCAACACATCTGCAATTAAATTTTCCCATCCAGCCACATGTATAATCTGTAAATTAAACAATTGCAGCGATAAACTCCATCTGAACAGTCTGGAGCTCCGGTTTGGAAATTTTTCCACAAATTTTAAAGGATAGTGGTCTGTATATAAACAATTGTTTCTGAAGAATTGCTTGTGACATAAATCTCAATGCTGCAATGCTAACACCAGACCTAAAATGTCTTTTTCGATGGTTGAGTGTCTTTTCTGATGTACGTTCAGCTTCTGTGAAAAATATCCTACCAGCTTTTCAATTCCTGATTCCTCATCTTGCAACAACACAGCACCAATACCCAAATCACTGGCATCCACCACCAATCTAAACTGCTTGGCATAATTAGGTGCTGCCAAAGCTGGTGTAGTGGTCAACTCCGTTTTTAAACTGTCAAATGCATTCTGACACTCCTGTGTCCATTGAAGTTTCTTGTTCCTTTTTGGTAGTTTAGTCAATGGAACAACCACTTGGCTAAAATTCGGTACAAAATTCTGGTAAAATCCACTCATGCCCAGAAATCTCAAAACTTCCCGTTTTGTTGTAGGCACTGGGAAATTCACGATGGCTTTTACTTTCACATCTTTTGGGGCTACCTGACCATGTCCAATGGTGTGGCCTAGATACGTAACTTGCGCTTTTGCAAATTCACTCTTAGCCGAGCTCACCACCAAATTAGCTTCCTGCAGTCGATCAAGCAGTTCTTTTAGGTGTTGTAAATGCTCCTCCCATGTTTGACTGAAAACTACCAGGTCGTCAATATAGACAGTATAATTGCTCAGTCCTGCAATAACTTTGTTTGTCAGTCTTTGAAATGCTACTGATGCATTATTGCACTGGGCACGGCTGTACTTTAAAAGTGTTGCCTGGCGTAATGAAGCGGTGAGGTGATGGCGTGGCAGGTGAAACGGAATCTGCCCGTCATGGACACGGCGTGTTTCCTGGGAATACATAAATAATGTGGCAGGTTTGGGATGATATGGCGTGAAAACCCGTCATCGCAACCAATGGGTAAAACAACAGTTTACCAGCTTGCTACCACATTTAGTGCAAATCTGGGATGATTCTGCCCACAATCTGTCTGTTCCATCTGGTTTCGGTACCAGCTCGATGGGTGAACTTCAGTTAGAGTCAACTAGACTCTATGATGTCATTCTGAAGCATGAATTCAATTTCCTTTTGCACTTGAGCTAATTTTACTAGATTTAATCTGTAAGGATGTTGCCTTATT
The DNA here is from genome assembly GCF_017639515.1 of Carcharodon carcharias. Taxonomy (NCBI): domain Eukaryota; kingdom Metazoa; phylum Chordata; class Chondrichthyes; order Lamniformes; family Lamnidae; genus Carcharodon; species Carcharodon carcharias. Next base: position 101,209,237 of record NC_054483.1, read on the forward strand.
GAAACTGAATCCCCCACCTCTACGTCATATGTAGCCAAATTTGTTTTCCCTAATTTATTCCCACAAATAGCTTTGTGTGACTGAAATAGCTTCTCCAAATCACTTTGATATCTGTCTAGAAGGTAACTCAGTATCACATTTAAATTTTAAGCCCTCCCTCATTGTCCAATTTAATTAGAGGGAAGCCAATTTCAGAATCCTTCATTTCTACTACTACCAATATCTTGTTTTGGTTATCTTCCCTGTCAAAGTAATTTTTAAGCATATTTGTGTGACACACCCTCTGCTTCTTCCTTTTATCTGGGGTATTTATTAAATAATTTACTTCACTCAGTCTCTTTTCAATCCAGTAAGGCCCACTGAACCTTGCCTTTCATGGTTCACCTGACTCTGTCAACAAGACTAACAGCTACTCTCCAGCAACAAAACTATGAGCTTTGGCCCTCTTATCTGCACTTGTCTTTATCACTTGCTGTGACATCTTTAAATGTTCCTTAGCTACCTCACATGCCCTGTTCAATCTTTCTCTGAATCTTGTCACATAATCCAGAAGAGTAGTTTCTGAAATCTGACCCACTCGTTTGTCCTGAATCAACTTAAGTGGTCTCCTTACTTCATGACCATAGATTAATTCAAAAGGACTAAATCCTGTTGGTCTATTAGGGGCATCCCTAATAGCAAATAACAAGAATGGAATCCCTCGATCCCAGTCCTGTGGGTAATATTGACTATATGCTCTCATCATAGTTTTTAAAGTTTGATACCATCTCTCTAAAGCACCCTGTGATTCAGGATGATAAGCTGATGAATAAAATGTTTTATCCCCAGGCTGTTCATTACTTCCTTAAACAGCTGTGACATGAAATTTGAAGCCTGATCTGACTGTATTTCTTGTGGTAACCCATATCTTGTTAAAAAAAAATTAGTCAGCTCCTGTGCAATTCTCTTTGCTGCAGCATTTTGTAAAGGTGTCGCTTCTGGAAATCCAGAGGACAGGTCCATGAATGTCAGCAGGTACTGATTTCCACTTTTGGTCTTAGGGAGAGGGCCTACACAATCAGTCAGGAGCCTGGGCCAGAATTTTGAGTTCGGCGGGCAGGCTCAGTCAGCGGGCAGGCTCGGTCAGCGGGCAGGCTCGGTCAGCAGGCAGGCCTGGTCGGCGGTCAGGCTCAGTCAGCGGGCAGGCTCGGTCAGTGGGCAGGCTCGGTCAGCAGGCAGGCCTGGTCGGCAGGCAGGCTCAGTCAGCGGGCAGGATCAGTCAGTGGGCAGGCTCGGTCAGCGGGCAGGCTCGGTCAACAGGCAGGCCTGGTCGGCAGGCAGGCTCAGTCAGCGGGCAGGCTCAGTCAGCCGGCAGGCTCGGTCAGTGCCCAGGCCTGGTCGGCAGGCAGGCTCAGTCAGCGGGCAGGATCAGTCAGTGGGCAGGCTCGGTCAGCTGGCAGGCCTGGTCGGCAGGCAGGCCTGGTCGGCAGGCAGGCTCAGTCAGCGGGCAGGCTCAGTCAGCCGGCAGGCTCGGTCAGCAGGCAGGCCTGGTCGGCAGGCAGGCTCAGTCAGCGGGCAGGATCAGTCAGTGGGCAGGCTCGGTCAGCGGGCAGGCCTGGTCGGCAGGCAGGCTCAGTCAGCCGGCAGGCTCGGTCAGTGCCCAGGCCTGGTCGGTGGGCAGGCTCAGTCAGCGGGCAGGCTCGGTCAGCGGGCAGGCTCGGTCAGTGGGCAGACTCGGTCAGCGGTCAGGCTCGATCAGCAGGCAGGCTCAGTCAGCGGGCAGGCTCGGTCAGCGGGCAGGCTCGGTCAGTGGGCAGACTCGGTCAGCGGGCAGGATCGGTCAGCGGGCAGGCTCAGTCAGCGGGCAGGCTCGGTCAGCGGGCAGGCTCGGTCGGCGGGCAGGCTCGGTCAGCGGTCAGGCTCAGTCGGCGGGCTGGCCCGGTCAGCGGGCAATGATGCCGGAGCTGGCCAAGGGGGTTAGCCCTGGCTGCTTGGACTGAGCACCTTGCGGCTCGAGGGCCATGACTCGGATGTGTCCTGTGAGGTGTTCCTCAGCTGGGGTTGGCCAAGCTACAATGGTGCTGCAGGTAGAGAGTGGACTAATCCATGCTCCTCTGTCCTTTCAGGAGAAGACAAGCCATAACCGAACTGTGAGGGCACGGACAGGCAGAGACCCCACCCAACCTGCTGCTGCTCTCCCGGTTCGAACAAGATGCCCTGGAGCTGGAGAGCTGGCACGGTCCCCGTGTAACTGGGCTTGGAGAGGTGGGGGTGCCAGACAGAGGTAAGAGCGCAGTGCACAGAGGTGAGACTTCGGATTGTGCAACCATTCTAGAGTAGTCTCCTCATTGATGGGAGCCTTGAACCTGGATTCCCCACTGATCACTGGAAGAGGATGGCACCATGATGCAGATCTCCGTTGTCTCACCAGGGTGCCTGGCATGCACAGTGACAGTGTGGTGACTTAAAGTAAAGGCATGTCCTTCTTCTCCCTTTTAGATTAGCCAGCGCGCACTCATTCTCCGGACCCCGAAGTGCCACCCTTGATGCCAGAGGACCACCAGGAGTCATTTTCACCCAGTCACATCCACTTTCTGAACCAGGCACCAGCGCAGATGCCAGCACCTCAGTGGGCATTAGAGCAGCAGCTAGAATGTTGGTGCACATTGATGAGGGCACTTCACACTCGTTTGAGGAGTAGGCTGAGGCAGAGTGTGCCCAGGTTGCTGGCAGTCAGAGGAGTGCTGGAGATCAGGACGATGCTCAGTTGAAGGTGAAGGTGACCCTCTGGAGTCGACCATTAGGCATCTGGTGC